>NW_019154087.1:26863220-27039248 GCF_002288905.1 Enhydra lutris kenyoni
AGCTGGTGCAACCACTTTGGAAAACAGCATGGAGGTTCCTCAAAAAGCTGAAAATAGAGCTACCCTATAACCCAGAGATTGCACTACTGGGTATATACCCTAAAGATACAAACGTGGTGTTCTGGAGGGGCACGTGCACCTGAATGTTTATAGCAGCAATGTCCACAATAGCCAAACTATGAGAAGAACCTAGATGTCCATCAACAGATGAATGGATAAAGAAGAAGTGGTATATATATACACAATGGAATACTATGCAGCCATCAAAAGAAATGAAATCTTGCCATTTGCGATGATGTAGATGGAACTAGAGGGTATTACACTTAGCAAAATAAGACAATCAGAGAAAGACAGCTATCATATGATCTCCCTGATATGAGGAAGTGGAGATGCAAAGTGGGGAGTTTGGTCGGTAGGAAAAGAAAAAATGAAAGAAGATGGGATCGGGAGGGAGACAAACCATAAAAGACTCAATCTCAAAAAACAGACTGAGGGTTGCTGGGGGTAGGGGGGTCAGGAGAGGGTCGTGGGGATGTGGACATTGGAGAGGGTATGTGCTATGGTGAGTGCTGGGAAATGTGTAAACCTGGCAATTCACAGACCTGTACCCCTGGGGATAAAAACACATTATATGTTTATAAAAAAATTTAAAACTAATTAAAAAAAAAAGAAAGAAATTGGCAGAGGACATGAACAGACATTTCTGCAAAGAAGACATCCAGATAGCCAACAGACACATGAAAAAGTGTTCCACATCACTCGGCATCAGGGAAATACAAATCAAAACCACAATGAGATACCACCTCACACCAGTTAGAATGGCTAAAATTAACAAGTCAGGAAATGACAGATGCTGGGAGGATGCGGAGAAAGGGGAACCCTCCTACAATGTTGGTGGGAATGCAAGCTGGTGCAACCACTCTGGAAAACAGCATGGAGGTTCCTCAAAAAGTGGAAAATAGAGCTACCCTATGACTCAGCAATTGCACTACTGGGTATTTACCCTAAAGATACAAATGTAGTGATCCAAAGGGGCACGTGCACCCAAATGTTTATAGCAGCAGTGTCCACAATAGCCAAACTATGAAAAGAACCTAGATGTCCATCAAGAGATGAATAGATAAAGAACATGTGTAATATATATACAATCGAATACTATGCAGCCATCAAAGAAATGAAATTGCCATTTGCGATGATGTAGATGGAATAGAGGGTATTATGCTTAGAGAAATAAGTCAATCAGAGAAAAACAACTATCATATGATCTCCCTGATATGAGGAAGTAGAGATGCAACACGGGGTTTGGGGGGTAGGAAAATAATAAGTGAAACAAGATGGGATCAGGAGGGAGACAAACCACAAGAGACTATTAATCTCACAAAACAAACTGAGGGTTGCCAGGGGGAGGAGGGTAGAAGAGAGTGGTGAGGTTATAGACATTGGGGAGGGTATGTGCTATGGTGAGTGCTGTGAATTGTGTAAACCTGGCAATTCATAGACCTGTACCCCTGGGGCTAATAATACATTATATGTTTATTAAAAAATTTTTTTTAATTATTAAAATAAAAAGAAATACAAAATTTAAAAAAAAAACATTTGTATAAACTCACTATCATGCCTCCTATTCCTATTTGAACTCACTCCAGACTTTATTGCCATAACCCCAGTACAAGCACTCTTGTCAAGGCATCAACAACTTCCATCTGATCAAATCCCATAGCAACTTTCAGTCTTCATCCCCTATAAAGAACATTTAACATGGTTAGATAATCTCTCCTTTTTGAACTTTTTTTTCACTTGTCTTCTGGTATTCTACCCTCTTTCTAGTTTCCTCTCACCTCATAAGCTAATTATCCTTAATCACTTTGCAGATTTACCTCCTCTTCCCAACCTCAAATGTTGAAGTGCTTGATTTTTTCAGGACTCCCTCAACTATCTTTTCTATGCCCATTTAGCAGTCTACCACTGAGTGGTTTGAACTTCTTGACTCCAAGCCTCTAACTCTCCGTTCTCCCTGTGAGTTGGGTTATCAGCTGCTTCCTGCAGTGATCTAATCTACAGTTTCTTTGTGTTCCCATTTGTGCTATGTCAGCCCCAATATGTGTATAATTAGTTGCCTAAATTATATCTCCTCTGTGGAAATACCTAGTTCCTGTTTCCCTAATGAGACCCTTTTAATAGTGATACCATCAGGTTTTATTACTGTAAATAGCATCCACATACTGTATCTCCAGGTTCTTTATCTCTCTGGAGCTCCAGATTCATATACCCAACTGGCTACTTTAATAGCTAATAAACACCAAAAATTTAACAGCTCCCAAACAGAACTTTGACTTTTCTCCTAAAACCTGCTTCTCTTCTAATTTACCTCTGTAAATGATACCACAATTCACCCAGTAGCTAAGGACAAAAACAAGAAGCCACTTTTAATTTTTCTTAATTTTCCTTGCATCTAATCCATGAATAAGGTTTGTGGTTCTACTATCAAAATACATTCAAAATCTCACCAATTATTACCATATCCATGACTTCCATATAGTGCAACCCACCATCATCTCTTGCCTTAAAATTACTTTATTCTGAAATGATCTGGTTGCTTCCACTTTTTCTACCATATGGTTTATTCTTTACAAAAGAGTAAATGAAAATGTAACTCATAGCATGTCATTCTCCTACTCAAAACATCCTGATGCCTTCCAGTAGTAATTTGAGCCAAATCCAAAATCCTTAATTTTTTGTATATGACATAATGTCTCCAAACTTCTTTCCAAGCACTTTCCAATTTGTTCTCTCCACTTAAATCACACTAGCCCCAGTGCTGTTCTTTGAACACAGTAATAAAACTCTACCCTCAGTACCTCTATACTTACTAGTCTATATCTGAAATACCCTTTGGCCTGGCTCACTCCCTTTATGAGAGCTCTACTCAAAGATCAGTAAGGAGAGACATTTATGCATTTTTCGTGTCCTATATATCAACACCACTCTGTCCTGTCACCTCTACTTCTTTATTCTACTTCATTTTTCTTCCTAGCTTTTAACCTTACCAGACTTACTATAAGACACTTATTTCCTTGTTATTTCTTTGTTGCCCTTCTTCACTGCAACTTTAGTGGGACTAAAGATCTTAACTTACTTACTTCTTTATTCTTAGCACTAGAAGAGTGTCCACATATATTATTCCCTCGGTCTAAATTGGTAATGAAGTGAGAAAAGGAAAGAAGGAAGGAAGGAAAAGAAGGAGGGAGGGCATGAATTTGCCATATTAATTGGCTCTTATTTTCATGAATGATTGTGTAGCATGCAGTCCTGTTTAATAGCATTTTACCTATGGTAGAACATCTTTTAGAGTCGATCCTCTCAAACCCTGCTACTGCTTTATCAACTAAGTTTATGTAATATTCCAAATCCTTTGTTGTTATTTTAATATCTTCACAGCATCTTCACCAATTAATTACATCTCAAGAAATATCTCTGCTCACTCATTAGAAGCAATTCTTCATCTGTTCAAATTTTATCATGAGTTTGTGGCAATTCTTCAGGCTCTACTTCTGCTTCTAGGTCTCTCACTATTTCCACCGTATCTGCAGTTACTTCACTGAAGTCTTAAACCCCTCAATGTCATCCATAAGGGTTAAAATCATCTTCTTCCAAATTCTTGTTACTGTTGACATTTTTACCTCTTCCCAAGAATCATGAATGTTTTTAATTTATATCTAGAATTGTGAATCCTTTTCACAAGGTTTTCATTTACGTTGCCCAAATCAATCAGAGAAATTACTATCTATGGCAGCTATAGCCTTACCAAATGTATTTCTTAAATAATAAGACTTGAAAGTCAAAATGACTCCTGATCTATGGCTGTAGAATGGATGTTGTATTTAGCAGGCACAAAAACAACATTAATCTCACTATATATCTCCATTAGCACTCAGAAGACAGCATTTTTTAGCAATAAATTATTTTAAATTAAGGTATGTACATTGTTTTTTTAGTCATATGCTATTGCACATTTAATAGACTACAGTATAATGTAAACATTTTTTTATGCACTGGGAAATCAGAAAAATAATTTGACTCACTATTATAATATTCACTTTATTGTGGTAGTTTAAAACTAAACTTGCAATATCTCTGAGGTAGGCCTATAAAATTACTTTGCATTTTATAGAATTTTATATAAATAAAATCACAAGCCATGTATTCTACTTAACCTATGATAGTAAAAAATGAATCTTGAGATTCATCTACTGTGCTGTATTTATCAATAAATCATTCCTTCTTATTACTGTAGTATCATTTGATATTTACATTTTACTATTATTCAAATCCATTACATGGATACATCACAATTTATTTATCCCCTCACCTGTTGATAGATATGTGGATTCTTTTCAGGTTTCAGTTATTTTGAATAAAAATGCTATAAATATTTAAATAAAAGTCTTATTGTGTTTTATTTGCTTTTGGATAAATACCTAGGAAAAGAATGTTTAGTTCAAATAGTGAAATGTAACTTATAAAAAGAACCTTCAAACTGTATACCAAAATTATTATATCATTTTATATTCTCAGCATCAGTGTCTGATAGTTGATTCCCTTTGCATCTTTTATATCTATATATATTTACCATTTTGAATATTCTTTATTTATTTGTATAAATTCAGAGTTCCCTCTGGTGTCTTTTTCCTTCTACCTATGAAGCACATTTTAGAATTTCTTATAATGCAAATCTAATGCATTTCTTATAGTGCAATTCTGAGTTAAATTCTTCCAGTGTGTATATAACTGAAGCTGTCTATTTTGCCTTTGCTTTCAAAGATATTTTTGATGAATGTATCAATCTAGGTTGATAGGAGTCTTTTTTTTCTTTCAATACATTAAAGATATCACTCCACTGTCTTCTACCTTGCATTATTTTTGACAGTCACTATCATTCATTTTTCTTTACATAATGTGTTTTCCTCTGGCTACTCTTTAGATTTCACTCTATCACTACTTTTAAGCAGTTTAATTATAATCTTTCTGGGGTAATTTTCTTTATGTTTCTCGTGTTTGGGGTTTGTTGAACTTACTGAATCTATAGGCTCATAGTTTTTATCAATATTTAGTTTCAAAATAAAATTTTCAGTCATTATTTCCACAAATATTTTTTCTGTCTTGGCCTCTTTCTCCTCTCCTTTGGGTATTCTAATTTCCCATATAGTATGTCAACTAAAGTTGTTCTGCTGCTCATTGATGTTTCGTTCATTTTTTCAGTCTTTTTTCTCTGTGTTTAATAGTTTCTGTTGTGATGTCTTCACATTTATTAATCTTTTCTTCTGTAGTATCTAATCTCCTGTTGATCCAACCCAATGTATATATCTCAAGCCATGTATTTTTTTGTCTCTTAGAAGTTTTATTGGAGTCATTTTACATATTATTTTTGTTTCCTTAACATGCTCATGCTTTCCTTTATCTTCTTGAATGTATAGTACAGAACTGTAATATGGTTTTAAAATTATTACCCATTAATTTTATCATGTAAATCATTTCTGAGTCTGTTTCTACTGATTGATTTTTCTCTTCATGATAGGTCATCTTTTTCCTTCTTTGCAAGCCAGATATTATGAATTTTACATTGTTGGTTACCAGATACTCGAAATATTCTTGAGCTTTATTCAATGAAAAGTTGAATTATTTGGAAAATTTTATCCTTTTGAGGCTCAATTTTAGGCTTTATTAATCAGGAAGAGTACAGCTTTTGGTGCAGGGCTAATTTTGCCCCACTACTGAGGTATTACCCTTCTGAGTACTCTAACTAATAGCTATGTATTTTTGCTGGATAGGAATATAAACCAACTGTCTGTGAACTCTGGGAGTGTTCCACTAGCTCTTTTCCAGTGGTTCTTTTCTAGGGTTGGGTAACTTCTTTTTTTTTTTCTTTTAAAGATTTTATTTATTTATTTGACAGAGAAATAGCACAAGTAAGTAGAGTGGCAGGCAGAGGGAGAGAGAGAAGCAGGCTCTCTGCTTATCAGGAAGTCTGACGTGGGACTCGATCCCAGGATCCTGGGATCATGACCTGAGCCGAAGGCAGCAGCTTAACCAACTGAGCCACCCAGGTGCCCCTAGTGTTGGGTAATTTCCTCACACATATGCAATGCTTGATACTCAGCTAAACACATGCAGAATAAATCTTTTGAAGATGTCTACAATATATCTCTATAGGACTCTCTCTTTCATGATACTCATGTGATCATGATCATGTGAATTCTAGCTCCCTTGAAATCCTACAATCTCTCAACTCTATTTCCTCAACTCAGAGACATCTTCAGGTTCTGTTTGGGTTTATTTTTCCTTCTTGGTAGATTATAAATTCTCTCCAGGCAGTAATAAGAAGATTCAAAGGCTCACCTAATTTCTTTACTTTCCCTCAGGGATTAGTGTTTTGCTGCCTGCTGTGCAATGTGAAAATTCTTATTTCTATGATTTGAACATTTTTTAAATTGTTAGAGACAAGAGAGTAAATCTGGTCCCTGTTACTCCATCATGATTGGAAGCTAGAAATGAGAATACTGGTACTTTACATTGAGACAAGGTTTTGAGATTTCTGTGAAGAGAACCAATCATCTTTGGGGATTACTGCTAGAAAACAGAACTATCCTGAGAAGGTAGAGCCTCTGTTACAAACCCGAGCCACCTGCAACTGTATACCACAGCACAAGCTAAAACTTTAATATAGTTTCATTAGCACATATTAATAGATTTGTGTCCTGAAGTCTTAAAATTTAATCTTAAAAGAATATCTTAATGTAAGCTTAATTTAAGTGTCTTTACTTGCAATGCTCATGAAACTATGTGTTTTATTCATGACACAAAGAGAATATCTTAAATAATACAGAAATTTTTTATAAATTTTAGAATGAAGTTTCTGCCAGCTGAATCATCTATCAAGCCAAAATTATTCACTAATACCCTGAAAACAGATTACTCAGTAATTCTTGATCAAAAAGTCATATGTATTTTTACACCAACAACAAGACACAAAAGAAAGAGAAATTAAGGAGTCAATGCCATTTACAATTGCACCCAAACCATAAGATATCTAGAAATAAATCTAACTACAGAGGCAAAGAATCTATACTCAGAAAACTATAGAATACTCATGAAAGAATTTGAGGAAAACACAAAGAAATAGAAAAATGTTCCATGCTCATGGATTGGAAGAAAAAATATTGTGACAATGTCTATGATACCTAGACCAATCTACACATTTAATGCAATACCTATCAAAATACCATCAACTTTTTTCAAAGAAATGGAACAAATAATCCTAAAATTTATATGGGACCAGAAAAGACCCCAAATAGCCAGAGGAATGTTAAAAAAGAAAGTCAAAGTTGGTGGCATCACAATTCCAGACTTCAAGCTCTATTACAAAGCTGTCATCATCAAGACAGTATGGTACTGGCACAAAAACAGATACATAGATCAATGGAACAGAATAGAGAGCCCAGAATTGGACCCTCAACTCTATGGTCAACTAATCTGACAAAGCAGTAATGTCCATTGGGAAAAAGATCATCTCTTCAACAAATTGTGTTTGGAAAACTGGACAGCCACATGCAAAAAAATAAAACTGGGCCATTTCCTTATACCACACACAAAAATAGACTCAAAATGGATGAAAGAGCTAAGTGTGAGATAGAAATCCATCAAAATCCTTGAGGAGAACACAGGCAGCAACCTCTTTGACCTCAGCCACAGCAACTTCTTCCTAGAAACATCATCAAAGGCAAGGGAAGCAAGGGCAAAAATGTACTATTGGGACTTCATCAAGATAAAAAGCTTTTGCACAGCAAAGAAAATAATCAACAAAACCAAAAGACAACTGACAGAATAGAAGAAATTCACAAATGACATATCAGATAAAGGGCTAGTATCCAAAATCTATAAAGAACATATCAAACTCAACACCTCAAAGAACATATCAAACTCAACACCTCAAGAACAAATAAGCCAATCAAGAAATGGGCAGAAGACATGAACAGACATTTCTGCAAATAAAACATCCAAATGGCCAAAATACACATGAAAAAGTGCTCCACATCACTCGGCATCAGGGAAATACAAAGCAAAATCATCTCATACCAGTTAGAATGGCTAAAATTAACCAGTCAGGAAACGATGGGTGTTGGCAAGGATGTGGAGAAAGGGGGACCCTCTTACACTGCTGGTGGGCATGCAATCTGGTGCAACCACTCTGGAAAACAGTATGGAGGTTCCTCAAAAAGTTGAAAATAGAGCTACCCTATGATCCAGCAATTGCACTACTGTGTATTTATCATAAAGATACAAATGTAGTGATCCAAAGGGGCATGTGCACCCGAATGTTTATAGCAGCAATGTCCACAGTAGCCAAACTATGAGAAGAACCTAGATGTCCATCAACAGATGAATGGATAAAGAAGATGTGGTATATATATACAATGGAATATTATGCAGTCATCAAAAAATGAATTCTTGACATTTGCAATGACATGGATGGAACTAGAGGGTATTGTGCTAAGTGAAATAAGTCAATTAGAAAAAGGCAATTATCATATGACATCATTGATATGAGGAATCTGAGAAAAAAGACAGAGGATCATAGGGGAAGGGAGGGAAACATGAAACAAGACAAAACCAGAGAAAGAGATAAACCATAAGAGACTCTTAATCTCAGGAAACAAACTGAGGGTTGCTAGAAGCGGGGGGTGGAGTAGGAGGGATGGGGTGACAGGATGATGGACACTGGGGAGGGTATGTGCTATAGTGAATGCTGTGAATTGTGTAAGACTGATGAATCACAGAACTGTACCCCTAAAACAAATAATACATTATATGCTAATTCAAAATAAATAAAGCCATATGTATTTTATTATTGAAAATAATAGCCTTGTTTTTTATTTAAAATATTTTCAAAAAATAAAATGAAAATATGTTCATATATAATATGCAATTATATATGTGTAAGTATATTGGATTTATTTCATATTGATCTTTCTGACAAGTTACAATAAACATAATCTTAAAAATAAAGAATTTTGCTTTCTAAGTTTTGAGTAACTAAGTTATAAAAAATATAAATAGATTCACTTATAAAAATATTTGTTGAAGCTGGATTTTTTAAAAGCTTAGAAGAGCCTGCCTTTTATCAAAATATCTATATAGTGACCACAGATACTTTATGGGAAGAGACAGAAGTATAAATAAGTAAATAAAAAGAAAAGAAAAACCTTCCTTGGTATGCCTATATTCAAAAGATCTAACCATCAGGCATAGCCCAAATATGTTACAGATTATTTACTTTTTTGTGTTTTTATTAAATTCTAAGATTCCACTGTCCCTTTATTATCTGTTACTTGAAAATTAAGGTTCCATTCATAAGAATCCTAAAAGCCAAATGGGAAATGGGGCATTGCCTGATAGTTCTGAATTCATTTATGTGGTGCATTTCTAAACAAGCATTCAGCTTTTAAAAAATAAAAAAAGTCATGGATCATTTAGTATGTAACAGTTAACATTCTATAGGCATATCGAATATACTTCAGAGTTGTTTTGAAAACTCTGAAAATTCTCTCATCCTGCTTTCTCTTTATATAATCTTTAATTAAGTCCTTTCACACCCTCAAACCCAAAATTCATAAATATTACATTGCATGTTTTCGTGTATTTTTTTTCCAGAGAGCCAAGTGAGTTTTCTCCAACTGAACACTGCCTTGTCTAATGTGGTAACTGTCTTGGAAGATGAATTAAATTCAACTTCAACAATTTCCTGGAGTGCCTACTTCTGCACTGAGGTCCTTGACAGAGATTAATACAACATGCAATCTTGCCCCAACAAATAATAATAGCAAAGATTCCTTGAGCATAAAGGAATGTTACACACTATTAAGTCCTTCACTGTTTAGCATTACAAGTGCATTTTAAGTGCTAACTCACTTAATTTTCACAACTACCTTCATTTTACAGATAAGGAAAATGAAGCATTTTTTTAAAAATGTGAGCCATTGGCTAAAAGTTACACAGCTGGTGAGAGGTAGAGATGAGTCTTAAATCCAGGCTGACTGGCTGTTCATCATTATGCACACTGCCTTACCCAGAGAGAGGTAGGCCCATATATATCAAAAACTATACTCTAAGGGAATTTAATTACCCAAACACAATAAAGGAAAGTGTCATGAAAGCATCAAAGACTGTGTGATTCATTTCATCTAGAAAAATTGAAAATAGCTTAATAAAAGAGATAATATTTGAGCTGAATATTAAAGTCTGAGACTACCAGCAGAGACAAAACCAAGTGGCATTCAAGCCAAATGCTCATCTTGGATGTTTGCCACATCCTATTTTTGTGGTTCTTAGACTCCACGGTACATTAAGAATCCTACCTAAGACTCTTTCGAGCCATGCAAACTCCTTGACATACACTCAGGCACTTAGTTCAGAGAGTCTGATAATCTACATTTTCAACAAGCTTCCAAAATTATTGAAATGTAGGTAATTTCAGGATTACACTGAGAAACACAAACCTAATTGATTTTCAGCACCAGCATCAATCTTTGCACATCCTCCTCCTGCAAGCTCAAACTCTCACCACCATCCTCACCCCAACAAGGAAATTCTAAAACTAATTCCAACATCCACCAGGTAGCATTTAAGAAACACCAAACCTATACTTGGGATTCAGCATCCATCACTGTCACTGTCACTGCTAGTCCAGCCCTGATCTTTTTTTTTTTTTAAAGATTTTATTTATTTATTGGACAGAGAGAGAGAGAGATCACAAGTAGGCAGAGAGGCAGGCAGAGAGAGAGGAGGAAGCAGGCTCCCCGCTGAGCAGAGAGCCCGATGCGGGGCTCGATCCCAGCACCCCGGGATCACGACCTGAGCCGAAGGCAGAGGCTTAACCCACTGAGCCACCCAGGCGCCCCGTCCAGCCCTGATCTTGCATTTGAAGTCAAATAGTATATTTGAAATAGAGTTGTTCCCTTTTATGTCCCCAGAACTGCTTTATATCAGTCTTTTCACAGACATGTGAAACATTAAAAAGACTTGCTTTATTCTAAGTTCTATATATTAAGTGAATTGGAACCCTTTATTACACAAAATACCCAGAACAACATCTCCAAAACCAGGGCCCTGGATACTTTATTCTTTCCAAAGCCCCACCTATGAACTTGATTGCTGATCCTGACCTCTAGTCCAAGTTAGAATGCATGGTACCAAATGACCAAATGTCTCCTTGCCTGGTTTTTCCAAGTATCACTTGCTTCTGGATTACCAAGCTATGCTCCACCTGTCAGCTGAGATGCCACCATCCATCCATCCATTCATTCATTCATTCATTCATTCTGTACACAGCTATACCTTATCTCTGACCCTGTTACTCATCATCTTCCTTAACCATGTGGAAATTTGGCATTGTGCTATTAACTAGGGGGAAAGCATATTTTTTTTTGCGTTTTTTTATAAATTGGAGAACGTAGTATACACAAAGACAAAGATAACAGAGACAAGCAAAGGGTTACATAGAGCTTTTAGAGCTTTCAGCAAATCAGGCAATATTTGCTTCCAATAAGAAATATAAACTATATAAAACTCTAAGATTCCACTGTTTCTTTCAGATATTACATAGGCTCTTTAAAAACATAACATTTATACGTAATTTCCTACCTGTAGCAAAAATTGGGTCAGGACTCAAGAGACTGAACAAGAAATAAAAACAAATCTAGTTATAAAAATGGATTCATTTCCAGATTTTAAAAGCCAAAAATGTAAAAATATGTCTTTAATAATATATTTTGGATGATAAAAGTGTAATCACAGAAAAAATGTGATTCAAATTCAAAGGAAAACACCCATATCCTCACCACAAACAATATTAGTATTTTTGAGGCATATCCTTTTGTTTTTGTGATATGCTTGCTAAAGGTGAATTTCAATCAAGACCAAAACAGGACTGATCTTTTATATCAGAAGGAAGAGCCATACTCAAATGTATAATTTACCAATTTAAACACAAAGGAGAGGGGGTAGGATTATTACTTATTACTAAGGCTCTTAGTACTCTCAACCACCTCAGGGATGCAAAAGGAAACCCTAACTAGAAAACAAAGATTTCAAGAGAAGATATGAGTAGAGAGAGCTATTGAAATTCTGGGTGTTCAACAGACACCCAAGGGAGAAGCATTAGGAATGCCTGCCCATACTTAAAGCTTAATAATGAAGGAGGAGGAGATACCAGCTTCAATAGAACTGCTGAGAGAGTTTAATATGTGACCCCAAAATGGGGGTGTGATGGACGGGAGTCCGACATTCCCCTGGAGAAACCTAAGGAATACAACAAAGGCCAACTTCTCTGATGGTGAAGCCAGGTGAACCATTGCTGCCTGGGGACATGGTCTGAACTTTCTGAGTTGCTCAAGTTAAAAGATAAGTGAAAACTTCCCAAGTGAAAAAGTACTGGGATTGTCTTGGGTCTGTCAAAGGGTAAATGGATCCTAGTAAGAGGAAATTGGAGATGGACTCAGGATTTCTAGGGGCTGCAGAGAGCTTCCCAGAAGAACACACAGAATAGTAATTCACGTGAGAGGCATGGCAGGTAAAGAAGTCCCCAGATATGAGGTTCTGAGAAATCCACCAATGTGCTCCATGGAAGGAGTCATGCATCAGACATCTGTCAGCCCAGAGAGGCATAGCCAGTTCATAGCACTAGTAGTTCCAGTGAGAACTTTCTTTTTTTTTTTTTTTAAAGATTTTATTTATTTATTTGACAGAGATCACAAGTAGACAGAGAGGCAGGCAGAGAGAGAGAGAGAGAGGGAAGCAGCCTCCCTGCTGAGCAGAGAGCCCGATGCGGGACTCGATCCCAGGACCCTGAGATCATGACCTGAGCCGAAGGCAGCGGCTTAACCCACTGAGCCACCCAGGCGCCCCCAGTGAGAACTTTCTTATCCCAAGGTTGGACATACTGCAGATCAAGAAAAGGAGGAGGAGACGCCTCCTTCCTTGGGAAGGGTATATATATATATCCATATACCTTCCCAAAAGCAGGTAGGTCACCCGAAAATTGTCCTATCTGAAAGAAGGGAGAAGATTTAATTTTAAATAAAGTTTAGAATTTTGATTATTAAAACTTCACATCCTATTTTCTAAATAAATACTGTTCTTTATAATTTAGACAGTTGGTTTTTAAGTTTGCATTCAGGGGTAGAAACTTCCTCCACTGAATTAAGTTTAAAGGGTCCATAGGAGAAAAAAATAAAAAATAAATAAAATAAAAAATAAATTTTTTTATTCCATTCCTATAAGTTATCAACTTACTGAGCATATCAACATTATATACACATATATGAATATAATATATCAGAGGACACAATATGTCCATACTATGTATATCTTGGAAATATAATACAACATCCCACACAACTTTGTCTCAGGTTTTAGTTTCATATAGTAATATATTGGAAATACTTTTTTCTCTTACCAACAGATATTATTCTACAACCTCATTGCTCCAATTGTCCCCAGAGCAGCAGCCGACAAAATGACCTAAGAGCTTTTTAGATATGAAAAGTCTCGGGATTTTTCCAAGAACTTCTGAATGAGAATCTGCATTTAAACAAGGCCACAAGTGATTCATCCTTCAGTGGTGTGCTAGAGGTGGCCTGCATTTTAAGTGAGCCAGTAGTGGACATCTTTCCCCAACTCTACATTCAGTGGCCTCACTGGTAGCATTAAATCAGACATGGTGGTATTTTTTAATCACATAAATCATCAAATACTTCACATAAATTTTTTTTCAGAAAGCCAGTTGCTAAACATTTACTAGAACACCATTGATTCATATGTACATTAAAGTTGAGAGGCATTGATCTACATTATTTGTCATGATTGCATAGTAGTGTATTAACAAAAACATGCCATATTTAGTTGATCTATGCTTTATTCAGAGTGCTTGCATTTTTGTCATTGTAACACTGAAATGAACGTTCATATACATATATATGTATATATATACATATATACATATTTTTCATCTATACTTTTTTATTTCTTTAGGATACAATTTTAAATTGTGACTGTTGCATTTGTATATTAACATTTATCTTGGCACATATTACCAACTTTCCTTCAATTTTCATCTTTGCCACTGATCTTTAAGAGGTAAGTCATTTTTTAGAATTCCCATAGAAATCATCTATTAAGTATGCATAGCCAGAAAGCCAATAATCTGAAGAACACAGTCTATACATTAAACTTATTTATTATTTTTCTTTCTTTTTTTTCTTTTATCTCACCAGTGATATCTTCCCCTCTCTAACTTAACCTGATCTCTACGTCCCTTTCTTTCCCCAGTTATTCTTAATCTTAGAGTTCTACAAATTGCCTAATACTAAATTTAAAAATTTGAGTGTATCTGTATGTGTACATTTCTATTGAAGAAGTTCTATGAATTTCATTATATTTTTAGAATAGCCTCACTTCAGTTCCAGTGTTGGAAATTCAGGTAATGAACTCTCATGAAGTCCATTTCAGAGGTGAAGAAATGTAATAGAGGACTAAAGAACACCTGCATACATGCAGTAACTGGGTTCCAGTAGGGGCCAAATATAAGTTCACTTCTACAGTAAGTCTACTGCATTACGGTCAATTGTTTGTTTATAGACAGTTGTCACACTGTTCTACATGTAACAATCTCCATGCAAGTAACCACCTTTCTACTACACAATATTCATCTGAGTAAAACTGTCTATGATAGTAGAAATTACACTTTTTTAAAAATCTGACTTGGTAGGGCAAGAATATGTAGAATCAAATAAACTAGACTCTTTCTTACATTTTTAATTTAAATTCAATTTAGATAACGTATAGTGTTAGGAGTAGAATTTTGAGATTTATCAGTTGCATATAACACCCAGTACTCATTACAACAAGTACCTTCCTTAAAGCCCACCACCCAGTTACCTTTTCCCCTCATCTCCTCTCCAGCAACCCTGTTTGTTTCCCATAGTTAAGAGTCTCTTATGGTTTGTCTTCCTCTCTGGTTTTATTTTATTTTTCCTTCCCTTTCCCTATGTTCATCTGTTTTGTTTCTTAAATTCCACATATGAGTGAAATTATATGGTATTTGTCTTTCTCTGACTGACTTATTTCACTTAGCATAATACCCTAAAATTCCAACCATATTGTTGCAAATGTCAAGATGTCATTCTTTTTGATGGCTGAGTCATATTCCATTGTGTGAGTGTGTGTGTGTGTGTGTGTGTGTGTGTGTGTGTGTGTACCACTTCTTTACCCATTCATGTGTCAATGGCCATCTAGGTTCTTTCTATATTTTGGCTATTGTGGACATTGCTGTTATAAATGTTGCGGGCATCACTATTTCTGTGTCCCCTGAATAAATACCTAGCAGCATAATTGCTGAGTCATAAGATAGTTCTATTTTTAACTTTTTGAGGAACCTCCATACTGTTCTCCAGAGTGGCTGCACCAGTTTGCATTCCCACCAACAGTGAAGGAGGGTTCCCCTACCCCCACATCTTGGCCAATGGATGTTGTTTCCTGAGTTCTTAATTTTAGCCAATCTGACCAGAGTGAGTTAGTAACTCATTGTAAACCAGACTCTAACAGATACTTTTCAGTATGAATTTACTCACTCAATCTATAACAATAGCACATATTTTGTTCAAGTGCACTATGGTTCATGTTTAATTTCCTTTTCTTTTCTGGGAAGTTATAAAATCTTGCAGACATTAACAATTTAAAAGGCAATGAAAATAAAATAACAATAAATTTAACAGTCAGTTCAGAATATGGAAGAAAGGATTATTATACAGGTAAATATACTCACAAAATACCAAAGCCTTGAAGAATGGAAGAATACAGTTCAGTTTAATAAGTAAATCACAAAGAGAAATTTAAAATAGTATATAATAAGCATATTCTAACAGGCCCTAAAGGACAGCACACAGACCAGACTTACTAATCATTAATGACATTCAATTATTCCCATGATAAACAAGTAAGATAATTTAATGTTTAATCGTCAATCAAGGATTGAACTGTTCTCCAAGGGAAATAAATGTAGCTATTTATGCTTTATTGATTGTTCATATTTTAAGTAAGTAAATTGAAATAACAAGTTTCAGCAAACTCTCATCCTGCATTGATGAAAACATAAAGTATCTGACAAAACAAAAGATGCTAGGCATACAACTGGTTAAAAAACAAACAGAATTTGCATTTGAACATGACTCCTAGATGATTTATATAGACATGGAAATTTGAGAAGTACAGTTGACCCTTGAACAATGTGAGGGAATACAGGCACCTCTACGTTCTGATGCTGATATCATCAACAGTTGATTTACACATACATTGTATGTTGCATGTATTATATGCTGTACTCTTACAATAAATAAACCTAGGGAAAAGCAAATGTTTATTAAGAAAATCATAAGATTATTTGCTCCAGCTCTTTGAAAAATACCAGTGGAATTTTGATCAAAATGACATTAAAAGTATAGACTGCTCTAGGCAGTACAGACATTTTAACAATGTTTATTCTTCCAATACAAGAGCATGGAATGATCTTCCATCTTTTTGTGTCTTCTTCAATTTCTTTCATGAGTGTTCTTTAGTTCCTTGAGTACAGATACTTTACCTCTTTGGTTAGGTTTATTCCCAAGTATCTTATGGTTTTTGGTGCTATAGTAAATGGAATCGATTCTCTAATTTCCCTTTCTGTATTTTCATTGTTAGTGTATAAGAAAGCAACTGATTTCTGTACACATTTTGTATCCTGCCACATTACTGAACTGCTGTATGAGTTCTAGTAGTTTGGTGGTGGAGTCTTTTGGGTTTTCCATATAAAGAATCATGTCATCTACGAAGAAAGAGAGTTTGACTTCTTCATTGCCAATTTGGATACCTTTTATTTCTCCTTGTTGTCTCATTGCTGTTGCTAGGACTTTTAATATTATGTTGAACAAGAGTGGTGAGAGTGGGCATCCTTGTCGTGTTCCTGATCTTAATGGGAAGGCTGTGAGCTTTTTCCCGTTGAGGATGATATTGCTGTGGGTTTTTCATAGATGGATTTTATGAAGTTCAGGAATGTTCCGTCTATCCCTATACTTTGAAGCGTTTTAATCAGGAATGGATGCTGGATTTTGTCAAATGTTTTTCTGCATCAATTGAGAGAACCATGTGGTTCTTCTCTCTTCTCTTACTGATTTGTTCTATCACATTGATTTGTGAACGTTGAACCATCCTTGTAACCCAGGGATGACTCCCACCTGGTCATGGTGGATAATCTTTTTAATGTGCTGTTGGATCCTATTTGCTAGGATCTTGTTGAGAATCTTAGCATCTATATTCATCAGTGATATTGGTCTGAAATTCTCCTTTTTGGTGGGGTCTTTGCCTGGTTTGGGGATCAGGGTAACGCTGGCTTCATAAAAAGAGTCTGGAAGTTTTCCTTCTGCTTCAATTTTTTGAAACAGCTTCAGGAGAATAGGTGTTATTTCTTCTTTGAAAGTTTGGTAGAATTCCCCAGGGAATCCATCAGGTCCTGGGCTCTTGTTTTGGGGGAGGTTTTTGATCACTGCTTCAATCTCGTTACTAGATAATGATCTATTCAGGTTGTCAATTTCTTCCTGGTTCAATTTTGGGATTTTATTGTTTTCCAGGAATGCATCCATTTCATCTAGGTTGCTTAACTTATTGGCATATAGCTGTTGATAATAACTTCTGATGATTGTTTCTATTTCTTTGGTGTTAGTTGAAAATTCCACTGGTATTTTTCAAAGAGCTGGAGCAAATAATCCTAAACTTTGTATGGAATCAGAAGAGACCCCGAATTGCTAAGGAAATGTTGAAAAAGAAAAACAAAACTGGGGGCATCACGTTACCTGATTTCAAGCTTTACTACAAAGCTGTGATCACCAAGACAGCATGGTACTGGCATAAACACAGACACATAGACCAGTGGAACAGAGTAGAGAGCCCAGATATGGATCCTCAACTCTATGATCAAATAATCTTCAACAAAGCAGGAAATAATATACAGTGGAAAAAAGACAGTCACTTCAATAAGTGGTGCTGGGAAAATTGGACAGCTATATGTAGAAGAATGAAACTCGACCATTCTCTTACACTGTACACAAAGATAAACTTGAAATGGATAAAAGACCTCAACGTGAGACAGGAATCCATCAGAATCATAGAGGAGAACATAGGCAGTAACCTCTTCGATATCAGCCACAACAACTTCTTTCAAGTTATGTCTCCAAAGGCAAAGGAAACAAAAGCGAAAATGAACTTTTGGGACTTCATCAAGATCAAAAGCTTCTGCACAGCAAAGGAAACAGTCAACAAAACAAAGAGGCAACCCACGGAATGGGAGAAGATATTTGCAAATGACAGTACAGACAAAAGATTGATATCCAGGATCTATAAAGAACTTCTCAAACTCAACACACACAAAACAGATAATCATGTCAAAAAATGGGCAGAAGACATGAACAGACACTTCTCCAATGAAGACATACAAATGGCTATCAGACACATGAAAAAGTGTTCATAATCACTAGCCATCAGGGAGATTCAAATTAAAACCACATTGAGATACCACCTTACACCACTTAGAATGGCCAAAACTTGCAAGACAGGAAACAACATGTGTTGGAGAGGATGTGGAGAAAGGGGAACCCTCTTACACTGTTGGTGGGAATGCAAGTTGGTGCAGCCACTTTGGAGAACAGTGTGGAGATTCCTGAGGAAATTAAAAATAGAGCTTCCCTATGACCCTACAATTGCACTACTGGGTATTTACCCCAAAGATACAGATGTAGTGAAAAGAAGGGCCATCTGTACCCCAATGTTTATAGCAGCAATGGCCACGGTCGCCAGACTGTGGAAAGAACCAAGATGCCCTTCAACGGACAAATGGATAAGGAAGATGTGGTCCATATACACTATGGAGTATTATGCCTCCGTCAGAAAGGATGAATACCCAACTTTTGTAGCAACATGGACAGGACTGGAAGAGATTATGCTGAGTGAAATAAGTCAAGCAGAAAGAGTCAATTATCATATGGTTTCACTTATTTGTGGAGCGTAACAAATAACATGGAGGACATGGGGAGATGGAGAGGAGAAGGGAGTTGAGGGAAATTGGAGGGGGAGATGAACCATGAGAGACTATGGACTATGAAAAACAATCTGAGGGTTTTGAAGGGGCAGGGGGTGGGAGGTTGGGAGAGCCAGGTGGTGGGTAATATGGAGGGCACGTATTGCATGGAGCACTGGGTGTGGTACAAAAACAATGAATTCTATTACACTGAAAAGAAATAATTTTTTTAAAAGTACATGAAAATATATATATATATATATATATATATATATATATATATCTCCTCTCCTACTACCCTGAAAAATATACCTTGACCAAGCCCTCGGAAAGTAGGTTCAAACTCCTAACTCTCAGATTCCTCAAAGTTCCACACTAGTACATAGGGCCACTGAGGAAATGATTCCCCCTTCTCTGTCTCTATCCCACCCATGGCTTATCCTCTCTTTTTTTCCATGCCTAGTCTGTTCTTGCTACCTTACACTCCTTCCACATAGCTACATCCCAAGTCTGCAGGAGTCCACAGGTGGACAGGGCTGCTTCATGAAAAACGACCTAAGTCAGAGGTTCCTCAAGCCCTGAAAGTGGACTCAGACCATTTAGTTACAGAATTTCAGGGTCTGGGTCCACATAGCACATTTCAGAGGCAGGCATAGGTACCAGATGGCCCCACCTCCCAAGCAGGCATATCTCTGTGGTCCTACAGACTCCTAGTCCTTAGAGGGACAGAGGGCAGGAGGAAGACCCGAAGGGGGCATTATGAGTAATAATGTAAACTAATATCTATATTAGTGTGGGGCTACCATAACAAAATACTGCATACTGAATGGTAAACAACATAAAAACTTATTCTGGAGGCTAGACGCCCAAAACCAAGGCATCACAAGGTTGGTTTCTTCTGAAATCTCTTTTCTTGGCTTGCAGATGACCACACCCTCACTGTGTCCTCACATGGCTGTCCCTCTGTCTCTGTTTTCTGTGCCCTAATCTACTCTTCTTATAAGGACACCAGTCAGGTTAGATTAGAGTCAACTCTAATCCTATTTCACTTTCATTATTACCTCTTTAAAGGCCCTCTCTCCAAATACAGTCACATTCTGAGATACTGGGGATCAATACTTCAACATACAAATTTAGGAGTGGGAGGACACATTTGAGCCCATAACAATACCCAAAGAACAGGCTCCTTTGGTTTGGGTTTAAGGGTGGTACTAGAGATTACTATATAACCTGGAGAATTTCAGATCATGCATGATCAGGTAACCTAGCCCTCACATAGTAATCTCAAACTTCTACAAAATAATGAGGCCATGGAAAGTTGGCAGCTTGAGTGGGATGAAAGGAGTTCCATGAGTCATGAAAATTCACCCTGTGTTTTCAGAGTAAGCATCTTTATTCCTAGCCACCTATGGAATTTACATAAGGGACAGATACAATAAATATGAAAAAAGAAACATAAAGCCGGAATCACCTTCAACCTTAAAAAAATCACATCCAAACCAGTGCTTATTGTTAAGCACCAATGCCTGAATTTAGTAATATATAAATTATATCCAAACCAAAAGAGCCTTCTGTATATTAGTGTTCAATATATATGGGAAGCTTTGGTTTAATAACAAAAAAAATTTAATATTTGTAAAACAGACTTGCAACTGAATTGTTGAAAGATTACTCAATCATAAAACTATAATATTAATCAAGATCTTAAAATGCTGTTTGTTGTCTAGTCTCTCTCCAATATCCTTATTGAATTCCCAGAAAGAATATACTCTAAACTTCTTTTAATCTATCCTATTGGGAAAGCCCCTATGAAAATTATAGAGTATAATTTCCCACCACAAATACCATCTCTTAGTGACCCATTTGTACCCTCTTTCTCCCCACATGACTTCTCCAAAGGTAGGCAGAATTTCCTTCTAATATCTAATAACCCTCACTGCAGTTAAATGGCAATTCCTTTTTATTTTCTTCAGCAGAAAATGGACAATAAATAATATCACCCTCTGCTTACAAGATTTTCTTACAGTTGAAAACATTATTAAATTGCTTCTCAGTCTTCAGCCTGATAAGAAAAAGTGAAGTTTCTAGTAATTGTATATATCATGAGGTATAATCACTGAGCAAAACCAGGTATTCAGCAACTGCATTTCACCATCTGTAATGAATGCCCAGCTCTACTGGCTTACCCTATCAGAGTCATGGCTTACAAAAAGTCAGCTAGTTGGATCAAAGATCCAAACTTAGAACACACAAAACAACAACACAGGAATGAAGCAACATAATATAACTTTTCTATGCACACCTTTTTTTTCTTCATGCTAAATGCCTTGGGTTTTATAGTTGAAAAACTTTAAGACTCAAAATTTTACAGTGTTCAACTAAGAGGAAAACAAGAAAGATGAATGTTGAAGGGTAAAATTAAAAAAGAAGCAGCTAATTTTATGACCAGTAATGATACTGTGGTGAGATTATCAAATCAGATACTGGATAAATAGACCTGAGAGAACACCTCTCTGCCAATGCTTGCTATTAACTCTACAGGTCCAGGCTCCTGGGACAATTACAGTTTTATTCTTAACCCACAAAAGAATAATATTATTAGTGCACTTAAAAATCATCTGAATGCATTTTAAAGCTGCATAAACATAAAAAGAACAGAATAAACATGGCAAGAATAGCTAAGAGCCATGAGAACCTCAAAAGTCATGTTATAAGCAGCCCTACCCCAGGTTCTTCACCACCTAGGAACAAACATTCCAACTAAAGAAGATTGTTTTTAATTTGGTTTTGTTTATTAATTTTTATCTTGGCTATGTTTGTTGTGGGAATTTTTGGTTTGTTCTTGTTGCGGCGGGGTAGAGAGAAAATAATATAATCAGAACAAAACAAAGAAGCAAGAAGCTCACTACTTGGAACCATCTATCATCTACAATACATTGCTAACAAATAACAGAAAATTAGGTCTCCCATTTGCATCCATCCTTGCTTTAAAGAGAAAAGCCTTCACACAAAAATGGGTAAAATATATTTTTAAAAACACACAAAAGACCCCAAATAGCCAAAGCCATCTTGAGAAAGAACAAAGCTGGAGGCAACATGCTCCCTGATTACAAACTCTGTTACTATAGTAATAGTAATATATAGTAATTAAAACGGTATGTTATTGGCATAAAAACAGACACAGAGATCAATGGGACAGAACAGAGAGCCCAGAAATAAATCCACACATATATGCACAATTAACTTATGACAAAGGACTCAAGAATATACAGTGGGGAAAGTCAGTCTCGTCAATAGTGATGCTGGAAAAACTGGACAGTAACATGTGAAAGAATCAAACTGGACCACAATCTTGCAGCATATATAAAAATTAACTCAAAATGGATTAAATACTTGAATGTATTTAAGACCTGAAACCATAAAACTCTTAAAAGAAAACATAGGCAGTAAGCTCCTTGACATAGCTCTCATCCATGATTTTTTGAGTCTGACACCAAAAGCAAAAGCAATGAAAATGAAAATAAACAGATGGGATTACGTCAAACTAAAAGTCTTCTACACATCAAAGAAAACCATCAACAAAATAAAATGACAACCCACGTAATGGGAGAAAATATTTGCAAGTTATATAAGGGGTTAATATTCAAAATGTACAAGGAAGTCATACCACTCAGTAGCCAAAAACACAATAAATCCGATTTTAAAAATGGGCAGATCTGCATAGATATTTTCCCAGAGAGGAAACAGAGATAGCCAACAAGTACATGAAAGTATACTCAATATCATTAATCATCAGACAAAGTCAAATTAAAACCACCATGAAATATCACTTCACAGCTGTCAGATTGACTATTATCAAAAAGACAAACAAGGGTTGGTGAGGATGTGGGGAAAAGGAAACCCTGTGCACTGTTGACAGGAATGTAAATTGGTGCAGCCACTATGGAAAATAGCATGAAGTTTCCCCAAAAACTTAAAATAGAACTACCATATGATCTAGAAATTCCACCCTGGGTATTTATCCAAAGTTTAAAAAAAAATCACTAACTCAAAAAGATATATGAACCTTCTACGTTCACTGCAGCATTATTTACAAAAACCAAGATAGGAAAAAACCTGAGTGTATGTCGACAGATGAATGGATAAAGATGTGGTATGTATCTACAGTGGAATATTATGGAGCTATAAGAAGAAATGAAATCTTGCCATTTGTAACAACATGAATGGACCTCAAGGGCTTTATGCAAAGTGAAATAAGTCAGACAGAGAAGGATAAATATGGTATGATGTCTCTTATTCCACAAAAATTATATATATGGAATCTTAAAAAAAAAAAAAACTCATAGATTCATAGTTACCAGAAGCAGGGAGTATGGTGTGGGAGAAATAAGTGAAAGGGGTGAAAAGTTTAAATAAACAAACAAATAAGTAAATAAATAATTTAATGATTAAAAAAGTTTACAAGTGTTCCAAAGTTTATTTCAAACCTGTTTGAGGAACATAACAAATATGTGATATTTAGCTTGTTATTACATTTTTGTCCATTTATCAATTCCTCACATAAGGTCATACTGCAGCAGACAGAGCCAGTTGGTTTCAGGTAATGGGTTTTGACCTGCACTCCTGGTCACTCATGGTTTACTTGTGTGAGATAAGGAAAGGAATAGCTCACCTCATAGCTCCTTTAGCTCTTCAACAAATCTAAGGACATCATGTACTTGAAGTGTGGATTTATTTTTTAAGATCCAGATGAACACTTATATGTTTTTCTGTATCTTTTACATGTATTTGTTTCCATATTTTTATGTATTTTTTCCATATTTTTAAACTTTCTCACCCTATTTCTGAATCTTAATGTCAACAAAGGTAACAGCTCTGCTCAACATTAACACTCTCAGGTGTCGATATAACAGAAATGTGGATTTTAATAAGGAACTCCTCTTGAAAATGAATTTATTTCTGTTTTCATCCTTATAAATGAAAGACTCTTAAATAATGAGAATTTTAAATTCAGAGCTAGATTTAAATATAGTGCATAAATTTGCTAGCTACTATTCCCTCACTGTGCATGTTAGATAGTGTCCACTTCTTCTTCTTAACTTGCAGACTACTGTTGAGACTAACAGGGAGCAATTCAATCCTTCCATAATTTTTTTAAAGGATTAAAATCCAAAAAGGATTAAAATCCAAAATTGGTGACTGTGTTTTAAATTCAGAGGGGCCTAACTAGGATGAATTTTATCCCTGAATACTAAAAGGATTTGCAAATTCAAAGCAGGACAAACATCAGCACTTGAGACATTAAACTGAATAAAAGAGATGACAGAAGACTGAGGATGAGCAAGCAAACATTTCATTTTCCAAACATATTTTCTGAAAACGACAGACTTCTAAAATTTATTTCAACCACTGGTGAAACAAAAAATAACAGCAACCAAAAAATAACAATAAAAACAACCAAAAAGAAAAAAAAAATCTTGAACAAATCATTAAAAAGGTATGCAAACATTTGCAAGTGTTAATGACTAGGAACCAGCCTGCCTTTGAACAATAAATCATGCAAATTAAGCTAATATTTTTTCTCATAGCCAGACTGGCATAGAATGCTATATTTGGATTACAGCAAGACATTTGAAGTTTTTAATGATATATTTACTAATTAGGTGGAGAAATGTGATCTGGATAATATCACAAGTGAGTGATTTAATACCTAAATGACTGAGAACCACAGAGTGCTTCATAGATAAAAGTGGATAATAGATAAAATTTAAATTAAGAGTGGTTAATAGATAAAATTCAATATATAACATGATGCTTTCACTACGTGAAAGGAAAATTTGACTATTTATAAAATTTGTAAATAAACAGAAATTAGAGAAATAATATGCTTGACAGCATAATCCAGACCCAAAATATGCAGTAGCCTATACTACAAAACCCATTAGGAAGATACAAAAATTTTAAAGGAAAAGTCTAAAATACTACCTACAGATTCCAAAATGCAAATACCCAAATGCAAAATTAGGGAAACATGCCTTAACTAGGTAGTTTGGTTTTTTGGGGTTTTTTGGTTTGTTTGTTTTCCAATTCTGCTAAGATTCTTACCAACAACCTCAGGGCAATGCTAACTTCCTAATAACCCAGGGAGGTAAAAAGACAATTCTCTAGACCTTGAACAAGATGCATGCAAAGGACCAGAAGCAAATTATGCTCTTCATGCTGAGAAGCCAGCAAGTAACTTTGGTTAACCAGGTCAGGGAGCCTGAGATAAAGAGAAACAAGGAAAAGGAGCTAGACCAGAGGAAGGAACTGATGCAAATAGTCTGGGAATAACAGTTAGGGCAAGAAGCAAGTAAACAGCAAGAGACTTCAGAACAAAGAAACAATCATCCCAATGCCATCTTAAGTTTACGATTCTTTTGCTGCTCTGTGGCTTACAGACTACACGGAAGGATAGTGGCATGAATCATGCTGAAAATGCTGTCATTACCATCCAGGTAGAGTAGAGACCATCTGAGTAACAGTGAAAACATGAGGTAAACACCTGTCATACTTGAGGAGGCATGAATAATTCTCCCTACTGCCCTGTGGTTGGCCAGTTCAAAACAGAAAACTTTCAATGGAAAAAGTTGAATGCAAGGCATTGTGCGAGGCATTCTGGAAGAAACAAATATAAGCAAGACACATATGGGAAAGTTTTCATGCACCTTTAATCCAAGACAGTATCTGTTGTCTTCAATGAATAGGACAAACACAGTACTAGACACATGTAAAAGATAGCAAGCTCCTTCTGGCTGGGTTTATGAGAAAGCTTTCTTGAAGCAAATGGCATTTAGCAAGTTAAAGTTAGTAGCATGGGCCTTCCCCAAATACAACAGCCCTCAAAATACAGAAAACTGTATGCTTGGCTTGATCTCTTCTATTTGCCCTTCAGATCCTCTTCCAGCCTCATCTTTTCCCTGGGAAACTGGCCTATGGGGACTGCTGCAAGCTTCCAGTTGGGTTCAGTCAATCTGAGGCACCAGCAGGACAGCAGAAAGCAAGAAACTTATGAGGTCAGAGTCTCTCTTGCTCTAGTTCCTCCCTGCCAGCCACCCAGATTATGTGTGTCTGCCTCTCAAAAGCCAGCTCCTGTCATAGGGTCCTCTTTATACAGCTCTCTCAGCAAGTTCATGAGTCACTCTCTCCCTTTGCCCTTTTAGCCCTGCCCACAGCTTTATATATTGTCCTTTCATGAAACTCTGCTCAGTTACCCAGTTTGAGTGTGGCATCTCTTTCCTGCCAAGACCCTGGCACATACAGTGAGCTTTTGGGTCTCATATTCATATTTCTAAGCTAAAGACTCTAATCAAGCCTTAAAATAGGAGTCTGTGAATGGAGAATGAGATAGGGATTTAAGACCCAATCTGACTATAAAGGACTCTTAGAAAGGAGATGAGTTTAGGCGATTGGCAGGAAGAGGCACAAGGTCTTGCTTTTTCCAGCATCATTAATAACTTTGTGTATGCATATTCGGAATCAGAAGGACAGATGTGAAATGTGAAATGCACTACCTCAATAAGATAAACAGCCCTTAACTTTGCACAACTGGACTAAGCTAATGACAAATTAGTACTCTTTACTCACCCATGCCTAAGAAGTATGATCCCATTACCCCTGCCTCAGCTGTTGGCACCACCCATATCCAATGGCTCCTGGCTACTCACTGCCCCAGGCGAAACTTCCAAAAGACCAAGCAAAAGCTTCTTCTGACTTAGGTAATAAAAATGAAATAAAGTAGGATTCGCCATTTGGGGGAATCTGCTGCTTGCTTTACTAAAATGTTGCAAAGGCAGACTTGACATTATTAGTAATATTATTCCTTAGATTAGGCAGATCCATGTGTTTATTTCCTTACTATGTTTCTCTCCTTTTTCTCACTCCATCTGGTCTCACCCTTGTCTCTCAGCAACCAAAGACTCAAAGCTGTGCCTGCAAGAGATTCCACAGAATTTGGAGAGAGCAGACAAGGCTCGCATAACTGCACAGCACCACCAACAATTTAAAATTTAGGATTAAACTTCCCTTCTACCACTTCCAACTTAGAGGAATTTTTCAATGACTGTGTCTTCCCAGGCCCCAGCCTCCTATCAGTCTGCAGTCTCCACCCTCTTCTTACCCCTCTGTTCTCTTCCTCTTCCCTACCTAGATTGCTCAGCTTTGAACCCTCCAAATTTGTTTATTTCTTAGTACAGAGAAGTTTAGCAATCTCTCTATGCTTCACTGAGCCCCATAAAGCCTTATCTTGGTAATCAAATATCTCTATTAATATAGGTTCCCAAATAAAGACAATTCTCTCATTGAGATAAACCCTCTAGCTTTGCTTAGGTTTCTCTCTACCACAACTATGAACGCACTTTATAATGGAATGGATTTTCATGTGCATATTTTAAGAAAACTTGACAAAATCTAATCACTTCCAGCTTACAAACACCATCAGTGTCCATACCATAAGGCTACAGAAAAGATGGAGGAAATACACCATTGGAAACTTCCTTTCCATGATAAGGATTTTTAAATTTGAGACTTAAAATACACAGTACAAACCTCCAGACTCCCACTCCCTTTTGCACTACAAAGCAAATGCCAGAATTGTTTCACAAGGCAAACTGACCCTGGCTGGCAGGCACAATCAACACTGCAGACTTTAGAGCTCTTGGTACAGATTTTTGCACACAGTGGGTGCTCAATAAATATTGCTGGCTGATTGATTCAGGCTCCAGTGATCCAGAGAGCTCACACAGAAGCAACCAGTTTAAAAGAGAAATTGTGCATGAGTTGCAAGCTAATAACTATTATACAAGCAGAATCCAACTAGGGAAAACTGATTCTAGAGTAAACTGAATGCAGTTTTCACTTTTTAATTTTCAAACAAGTACTCTTTTGAGGGCTGAACTGTAATCCACAAATTTATATGTTGACGTCCTAACCCCCAATACCTAGAAGGTCACTGTCTTTAGAGATGGTCTTTAAAGAGATAATTAAGTTAATAAGAGGTCATTAGTGTGAACCCTACTCCAGTATGACTAGTGTCCTTATAAAAAAAGGTGATTGGGACATAGACATATACAGAGGGAAGAACATGTGAAGACATTGGGAGAAGACAGCCATCCATAAGCCAAGAAGAAGAGACCAACCCTGCTGACACCTTGATCCCAGACTTCAAGCCTCCAGAATTGTGAGAAAATCCATTTTTGTTATTTAAGCCACCCAGTCTATGATATTTGTCTGGCAGCCCTAACAAAGCCATACAGACTCTCATAACTTTCTAGTAATACGGTCCTGAATATCTGGGGGAGGGGAATTTGCAGAACTCTCTAAAAGCCTGAAAAAAGTCTCTGAAATCTTCCTAAAATCTGCTCATAAGGGCAAAACCACAATTTTACATTTAATTCTAGGGGATTCTGGACCTTTTTGATCCCAGACCATAATTAAGATTCTCTGTGTGTTGTATCAAAAACTATCAAAAGATATGCATGAAAAATTTGCTTGACTAGTCCTGAGAGTTCTACAATTGGTATACCCAAATCTCCAGTGATTGGTATAAGAGGTATGGTCATTATCTTTGCAACCAAATAATAAATAATACATTAATTAAATGATTAATTATATAATATTTTAAAATTTCACAAAGAAAAGTAAGAAACTAAGGAAACAAAACTTGAATATAACTTTGATTCAAAATTACAGTAAAATAGGGGCATGGGGCACCTGGATGGCTCAGTCAGTAGAGCATGCAACTCTTGATCTTGGGGTCATGAGTTCAAGCTCCACATTGGGGGTAAAGTTCACCTTAAACAAAATTTTTTTCGTTACAAAATTATAGTAAAATAATTGTGAAAAAATAACTTAAGGAGCAAGTTGAATATGCTTAAATATTTCTCCAATCTAATACTCAAAATATTGATTGATGTTGATATTGATATTGAAAGTATTGAGTATATACCAATATTGAAATATTGATACTGATCAGGAGTTTTCAAAAAAGTGAAGAAAACTTCCATGCAAAAATGAATGAACTAGAAAAAATATATTCTTTTTGAACTACGATATTATATGATTTGTGTCAATAAAGGAGTTTCTGCTGAATAAAAGAGAAGAAACCTGTCTCCCCCAAAACAGGCTATGAGGTAAGATAACTCATGACTGAAAGTGTTGGACCAGGGGACAGATAATCAGTTGTTAGGGGTATAAGAAAATATTCTGGTGGGGGACAGGGAGTTGAACTATATGTCTCAAACACCTACCCTTTACTAATAAGGGAAATGTTACATGCAAAATAAAATTCCACTGCAGAGTGTACTGTGTCTTAAGAAAGACAATTGATAGAGGAATTCAAAGAAAAGTGCTGCCTTTTGTATGTGAACTTCTAACTCTGAGTTCCCTAAACCTCTTTCCTTTGTTTTCCAACTGATCGCAGAGGTGAAGGGACAACATAATCAATTCAAGGTTACATCTCAGGGAGCACAAAAGGGGCACCTGCCAACAAAAATCAAACCTGCTGCTTTCCCACACAAGCCAGCCAAGAAAGCAACTAAAAACCCACATCCACTTTAGAGGCAGGAGAAGGAAGGAACCCTACAGGCACCATCAGCCAGCCACCAGCATGAGCACGCATTTCCACACCTGCGACTGATGAGATCTCCAACACCAAACGAGGGTTGTTCCTGCTTTTTTCCATTTCGTGTGAAGTATTTCTTGTTAATTTTTAGTTTTAAGGTTCACCTTGAAATATAGCTTATTCCAGAATATTTTTAACATATTTTGTTAAAAATAGAATATATTTTATATATTATTTAATATAGAATATATTTAACATAAACATTCAGAAATAGATTTTCTCCTTAAAAAAAAAATGAAAATTTTCCCCATAAAAATTTATAATAGTTTGAATATTTTAGACCAAAAAATTTTAAGTTTTTAGCACTAGAGAAACTACCACATTAAAAAAAGCAGTTATTTTTATTTTAAAAAAATTCATTTGCAGATAAATATTACCTATCAATGTCTACTAAATGCCAGAGATTTTTTTTTCTTAATTTGTAGAAATGGAAAGATATGTGTTAGTGAGTCATTTAATTACCTTATCAATATAAGCTAACATTTATTGAGCCACATAATGTGCCAAGCACTTTACATGCTTTATAGCATTTATACTTCACAATGGCCCTAGGAAGCAAACACGATTAAAAACTCCATTTTGTTGATGAGACAACTGTAGTACAGAACAATTAAGTAATCTGCCCAGGATTACACACCAAATTAAGAGGTAAACCTACAATTTACCTCTGATTCCAAAGCACATGCCCCCTATGATATTGTTTAATTCTTCCCAGTCTTGGTTTGCTTGGTGTTTTTTGTTTGTTTGTTTGTTTTGCTTTCAGGAAGTGAGGGCCTAGGTCACCTATGGAGTTTTTAATAACCATAACAGAGTAGCTTTGAGAAAGTAGTTAAAAATTAGCAATATGCAGCCTAAAGATACAAGCAAAATAATACATGACACAAAACGAATATACAGAAGCAAATCATTTTATAGTATGGGAATCCCATTACTTTCCAATCAAGCACTTCATTTTTCAAGTACTATGCACTGAGCCACACTGCACTCCTCAAAGCATGGCACTCAGGCAACCACCTCCATCTAGTACACTCCACAAACTGCTCTGTCCATTTTTCATGAGTAGATTATGATGATACCATGACAAAGCTAAAGAAAGGTACTTCGGACTTCTCTCTAAGAGGAGGGTTCTCTTGTTCTCCTCACTGCCACCCACCGATCTTCAGGACACCATTCATCAACAGTGAGCTCCTTCTACTATGGCTGGACCATGACAGCTAATTTTACTCACAATCATGATTCTCAACAACACCTGCTCAAAGTACATAATTTGATCTTACAGTAGTCCCCCTTTATCTGGGGGAGCCATCCCTCCAGTGAATGCCTGAAACCACAGATAGTATTGAACCCTATATATACAGTGTTTTTCCTATACTTACATACTTAGAATGAAGTTTAGTTTATAAAGTAGGCACAGTAAGAGAGTAACAACAACTAATAATAAAATTGAACAATTTTAACAATGTAAATGTGGTTTCTCTCTCTCTCTCAAAATACCTTATGGTACTATATTCATCCTTCTTCTTATGATGTGAGATGGTAAAATGCTCACATGATGAGATGAAGCACGGTAAATGATGAAGGCACTGTCACATAATATCATGCTACTATTGACTTTTAATGATTCATCATAAGGAGGACTGTCTGTTTCTATGGTTGACCTCAGGTAACTGAAACTACTGAAAGTGAAACCATGGCTAAGAGGGGACTTCAGGCATATCTCAGAGCTAACGCGAGTTCACTGCAAGAAAACCAGTATCACAATAAATGAAGTCAAACAATTTTTTTGGTTTCCCAGTGAATATTAAATTTGTGTTTACACTATGCTAGTAAGCCTATTATGTGTGCAGTAGCATTATGTTTTTTTTAAATACATACCTTAATTAAAAAATACTTCATTGCTAAAAATATTGCTATCATCTAGGCTTTCAACAAGTCATACTCACTGATCAGATAACCATAACAAATATAATAATAATGAAAAAGTTTGAAATATTTTGAAAATTGCCAAAAGGTGACAGACACAAAGTGAGCAAAAGTTGTTGGAAAAAATAGTGCCAATTGATTTGTCCAACACAAAGCTGCCAGAAACCTTCAATTTGTGAAAAAATGAAATATCTAAAAAGTGCTATGACGTGAAGCACGATAAAACAAGGTATGCCTGTATTATATTCCATCCATTCACTGAAACTTATATATGTTTCTATCTTGAAGTTCCGCTTACTGCCTTATTCCCAATGGTTTTGAGGATCATCTAAAAACCACTCCAATATTACCTTTACTTATTGTTTATTATGGTCTTGATGTATAATAATATTTTCAGCTTAGTTCCTTCTGATTATTTCTGATTCTTTTTTTCCTTCTTTTTATTGCTTGAATCCATACTCATATTTCTCTTTCACTGTACCCTAAAGCAAAGTCCCACTACATTCTAATTCTTATAAGATTAATGAACAAATGTTTTTCCTACACAGATTTTCTACTAAATTTAACCCATATAAATAAACATGCAAAAAACTGGTATACTCTTGTGCAAATTAAAATAGCCAGAATACTAGTCAGAATGTGCCCTGAAGAAACCCAAAAACATTATTCAGAAAAAAATAGCTAAAGTCCTTCCATGTAAAAAAAACTGATGCTGTCATTCACCCTCAACAATAACATTTAATTGGACATGTTGAAAGATGACATATGCTAGTTTTTTTTCAAGGAAGCCTTCAGATCTTTTCTTGGCTTGAAAGGTATATTTTAAGGAAAGAAAAACTTTAATAACCTAGGTTAGCCTTGGACATAAAGGTAGGCAGGAATGTGGCAGAGACACAAAGGGGAACAGAAAGAACAAAGGGCCTAATTAAGCAAATTTTGACACAATAATACAAAAGCCAATTACAAAATGACAGGCATTCTAAGTCATCATGCTTGAGTCCTTTGGGTTGCACTCATAATATTTAAAATCATGTTCTGTCACTGATATCCTTTATGCAAGCAGTGGTTAATACTCACCCTCCATAAATTATGGGATACCCCAAGCACATACATGATGGCAAGTGGCAAGAAACTAAAAGTAAATATATTCATCAAGTCTACAAATCTGAGCCAAAGAGGATCAAGAGCCATATGTTGAGGCTCACTAAATAAGGAGACATATTCCTCAATACTGAACTTTTCAAATTACATATTATCAAATGTAGTGCCATGATCTTCCAATTGCTCAGACCAAAAACTTTGTACTTATATCAATTGACCAGCAAATCCTATGATACCTACTTTCAGATTGTATGCTGAGTCACTTCTCCTCACCTACACCACTACCTATCTCCTACCCCATTCCAATCCACTTCCATCTCTTCTCTGGATTATTGCAATAACCGCATTCCTAAATATTCTCTCTGCTCCCAACACCCAACAATCTGTTCTCAACTGGGTAGCCAGAAAAGTCCTTTTAAACATAAGTAACATATCACTTTCTGCTCATCATTTCAACAGCTTCTCATTCCATTCATAGTAAAAGTCACAAGACCCACCATGACAGACAGTGTCTACGTAATTTGTCCACCCTCAGCTCCACCACCACTTTTCTGTTCTCTTTTATCATGCTCTCCTACTCCATTCCAGCCACACTGGCTGCCTAGCTCTTCTGCCAACATTCTAATTCCTTCCCATCTATATTAGTTATGGTTCTCTAGAGAATAGAACCAATAGGATATATACAAGAGGGGATTTATTCTAAAAATTGGCTCATGCAATTCTGGAGACTGAAATTCCACAACTTGCTGTCTGCAAGCTGGAGAACAAGGAAACCCAGCAGTGGTGTATTCAGTCTGAGTCCAAAGCCCTGAACGGGAATGATGTAGTTCTGGAATGTTGGTGAGGTCCAGAGCCAACCACTAAGAAAGAATTTCTTGAGATGTTTTGGTGCAAAAAAAAGGTGATTATAGCCCAAGGACAGGTCCGGTGGGCCAAAGGAGTTGCTGCACTGGGGTTGTGAGGAATGGCTGATTACACACTTGGGAGTGAGGGAGATAAGGAAAAAGGGAGGTTTTCAAAAGGACTTTGATATGCCAAAGAAGACTCTCAAATATTGGAGGCCTTGCTATTGCCAAGCTAAGATTGTTTTTCTTTCTTCTAGGAATGCATTAACATTAAGACAGTTGGGAGTTGAAACAGCTTCTGGAGAATAGGTATTATTTCTTCTTTGAATGTTTGGTAGAATTCCCCAGGGAATCCATCAGGTCCTGGACTCTTGTTTTTTGGGAGGTTTTTGATCACTGCTTCAGTCTTGTTACTGGTTATTGGTCTATTCAGGTTGTCAATTTCTTCCTGTTTCAGTCTTGGTAGTTCCCAGGTTTCCAGAAATGCATCCATCTCTTCCAGGCTGTTTAATTTATTGTCATATAGCTATTGATATTAATTTCTGATAATTGTATTTATTTCCTTGGTGTTAGTCATGCTCTTCCCCTTTCATTCATAATTTTATTAATTTGGGTCCTTTCTCTTTTCTTTTGGGTAAGTCTGGACAGTGGTTTATTGATCTTATTAATTCTTTCAAAGAACCAGCTTCTAGTTTCGTTAATGTGTTCTACTAATGCATTTCTGCTTTCTAATTCATTCATCTCCAGTCTAATCTTAATTATTTCCCTTCTTGTGCCTGGGTTAGGTTTAATTTGTTGTTGATTCTCCAGATCTTCAACTATTCTTCTACACCATACACAAAGATAAACAGACCCATCAATTGCCCTACTGGGTATTTACCCCAAAGATATAGATGTAGTGAAAAGAAGGGCCATATGCATCCCAATGTTAATAGCAGCAATGCCCACAATAGCCAAAATGTGGAAAGAGCCAAGATACCATTTATCAGATGAATGGATAAAGAAGATATGGTCCATATACACAATAGAATATTATTCAGCCATCAGCAAGGATGAACACCCAACTTTTGCAGCAACATGGATGGGACTGGAGGAGATTATGCTGAGTGAAATAAATCTAGCAGAGAAAGTAAATTTTCATATGATTTCAGTTACCTGTGGAACATAAGGAATAGCATGGAGGACATTAGGAGAAGGAAGGGAAAATGAAGGGGAAGAAATCGGATGGGGAGATGAACCATGAGAGATTATGGACTCTGGGAAACAAACTGAGGGTTTTAGAAGGGAGGGGGTGCAGGGATGGCTGAGCCTGGTGATGGGTATTAAGGAGGGCATGGATTGCATGCAAACAATGAATCATAGAACACTACATCAAAAACTAACAATGTACTGTATGGTGATTAACATAAAATTAAAAAATAATAATAATAATTTACTTCTTATTACAGAAAAAAAAAAAGACAGTTGGGAGTTTCCTGGAGAAATATTATACTCTTACAAGTCCTTGTCAGTAGGCTGCGGGTCATTAAGAAAGTTAACTTTACATTTCCTTCTGCCTCTGTTTCCCACATCACACATGGAAGGGAAGGTGATGTTAGGACCCCGGGGAGTTGAGTTATGGGTCTCTGGGAGTTAGGTTATTGATAAGAATGCTTCTTCCTCAGCTTCCGCCAATGGCTACATTTTATATAATTATAGTCAAGTATCAAAACTAGGAATTTTACAAATAAAGCTATTATAAACCGTAAAAGATTTTTGTGCAAATAGTTTTCATTTCTCTGGGATAAAAGCCCTGGACTACAATTTCTGTGTCATATGGTAAACGTATGTTTAGATTTTTTAAGAAACTGCCATACTATTTTCTAAGGTGGCTGTACCATTTTACACTCCCACCAGCAATGTATGGCAGATTCAGTTTCTCAGCATCCTGGCCAGCATTTGGTATTGTCATATTTTCAAATGTAACTGTTCTTATAGGTATGCAGTGGTATCTCATTGTGGTCTGAATTTGCATTTCCCTAATGGCTAGTGATGCTGAACATCTTTTCATGTGTTTATTTGTCATGTATACATCCTCTTAGTGAAATGTCTCTTCATGTCTTTTGCCTATTTCCTACTTCAATTGTTTGCTTCTTAATGTGAATTTTCAGAATTCTTTATGTATTCTAAAAACTGGTCCTTTTTCCAACATGAGGTTTGCAAATATTTTCCCCTGGTTTAAAGCTAATCTTTGAGACTTCTTAATGATGTCTTTTACATTTAAAAAAAATCTTTAATTTTGATGACATGCAATTTATTGATTTTTGTATTTTATGGATTGTGGTCTTTTGCGCCATGTCTAAGAACTTTTCACCAAGCTCTAGATCCAAAATATTCTTCTCCTATGCTATCTTCTAAAATTTGTATGTATTATCTTTTGCATTTATATTTATGATGCATTTTGGCTTAATTTTTGCATAAAATGTGAGATTTAGTTCAAGTTTTTTTGTTTTTATTTTTGTCTATGAATAGAAAATTGCTTTAGCACCATCTGTTGAAAAGATTGTCTTTCCTTCACTGAAGTGCTTTTGCACTTTTGTCAAAAGTCAGGTGGTCATACTTTGTGAGTCAATTTCTGGGTTTTCTATCTGTTCCACTGATCTGTGTCCACCTCTCTGCCAATACCACACTGTCTTGATTACTGGTAATAGATAATAAATCTTGAAATTAAGTAGACTTTTTCTCCCACTTTTTCTTTTTCAAAATTGTTTTAGCTATTCTATTTCCTCTATTTTTCCATATAAATTGTAGAATAATCTTGAGTGTATCCACAAAAAAATCTTGTTGGGATTTTTAATACTTGTATATCAATTAGAGAAGAACTGACTTCTTTATTATACTCATTCTTCTAATCCATGAAATTGTCACATCTTTCCATTTATGTAGACCTTCTTTGATTTCTTTCATCAGCATTGTGTAGTTTTCAAAATAAAGACCTGGAGATGTTTTGTTACACTTACAAATAAGTATTTCTTTCTTTTTTGAGTGATTGTAAATGGTATTGTATTTTTAGTTTCAGTGTCAACACTCATTCATGATAAAAACTCTCAGAAAACTAGGAATAGAAGGAAAGTTCCCCAGCTTTAAAGAACATCTACAAAAAACCCTTAGCTAACATCACACTTAATGGTCAAAGACTTAATGCTTTCCCCTAAGATTGGGGACAAAGCAAAGAATATTTTAACTACTATTACTCAGCATAGTATGGGAGGTTTTACCTAGTGCAATAAGCAAGAAATGGGAACAAAGGGCTTGCAGACCAGAAAGGAAGAAATAAAACTATCCTTATTTGCAGATGACACAATGGTTTACAAGAAAATTTCAAGGAATCTATTTTAAAAAACAAAACAAAACAAAGAAAAACAAACAAAAAATTCCTACAACTAGTGAGTTCAGAAAGGTTTCAGGATACAAGATCAACATACAAAATCAATTACATTTCTGTGTAATAGCAGTGGACACCCTCTCTCCTACCTCCTTTTGGAAGCAAAGACTTGAATTTTTATAGCCCCATCTGTCCCTAAGTCTCTGTTCATTTTTTTCAGTCTATTTTTTTTTCCTCTGTTGTTCAGATTGGATCATTTCTATTGTTCTACGTTCAAAGTCACTGATTTTTTTTTTCACTCTGTCCTCTCCATTCTTCTATTAAGCCTATTCATTGAATTTTTATTTGGCTTTTTTTTTTTTGTTGTTCTAAAATTTCCATTTGGCTCTTTTTCATATCTTCTATTAGTTTGCTGATAATTTCCATTTTTTGCCCAGACTTTCTGTTTTTCAATGGTTTCAAGCGTACCTGTAATTGTTCACTGAAGCATTTTTTATGATGTCTTCCTTAAATTCATTGTCAAATAATTCTAACATATTTAACATCTTGATGTTGGTGTTGATTGTCTTTTCTCATTCAGTTTGAGTTCTTCCTGATTCTTGGTATGATGAGTGATTTCCTATTGAAACCTGAATATTTGGGGTCTTATAAGCATCTGGATCTTATTTAAATCTTTTTTAGCAACTTTTTAAAAGATTTATTTATTTATTTAAGAGTGGGAGAGAGAGAGTACGCAAGCAGGGGGAGGGACAGAGGCAGAGGGAGAAGCCGACTCCCTGCTGAGCAGGAGCCCCATGCAGGGCTTAATCCCAAGTCCCTGAGATAATGAACTGAGCCAAAATCCAAGAGTTTGATGCTTAACGAACTGAGCCACCTAGGAGCCATAGCAACTTTCCTGTGATACCACTCCATTGCAGGAAAGGGGGCATTACTTTAGTACTACAGGCAGTGATGGATACACAAGTTCTCCACTCAGCCCTCTGTTGGAACCTGAGGGTACCAGGCATTCTTGATACTGCTGGACAGAGTGGGAATTCAGGATCCCACTAGGATGATACCTTGGCTGGGAGGGTAAGGGGTGCCATGTCACTTCTCCACTGACATGGCAAGCAAGGGAGGAGGGATTCATTGTGCCCAGCAGGGATGAAAGTCTGTTTCTCATTCAGTCTTCTCTGACACCCCAGCATGAAGACTGGGGCAACTCCTACTGTCTGGCAAGGGTGGGAGTCCAAGGACTCTACCCAGTCTTCACTGGAAGGAGTCATCACAAAGCTGCAATTTTCTTCTGTGCTATTTGGCTGGAGCAGATCATTTATTGTCTACATGTTTTCTGCCTTTCTAGGCTGCCCTTCCCTCATCCTTTAGTGAGAGAGAACAGGCTTTTCTTGGGCTTTGTTTTGCTTTGTTGTTTGTTTGGGTTTTGTTTTTTGGGTTTTTGGATTGTTCAGGTTTGGGGTGGGGGCTATTTGGTTTGTTTTGCTTTTAATTTTATTTTGGTCTGGCCTATTGGCATTCTAACGTGTAAAGCTTCTCCAGGACCCAGTTTGGGATACACAAGGCAAAAAGAAAACCCAAGGAACTCACCACTGTGTCATTCCTTGGTCCCAAGATACATAGGCAGTTTATCTTGTTCCCTCTACCTTTCAGGGTCTTCCTATGTTTGTGTTATATTTAACTCCAGAGTTTTTAATTGCTCTAAGAGGAGGAACTAGAGAAAAATTAAATCTATACCATTCTCCCTCAAGTGAAACATCCTTAACTTTTTTATAGAAGAAAATGAAAAATAGTCCACTATAGCCAAACTCAAAATTCCCACCATTTATCTATTATTGAATTTTACTTTTATTTAATCATCAATAATTACTGAGCTCACCTATCACTAAGTACCTCTTAATGAAAAACATTATGTTTAGGAGAAAATAGCCTCTGTTGTACCAGCTTTGGAAACACAAACCTGTGAAGTGATAATAAATACTACCCTATATGCAGTAAAGAACATCAGGTTATAAGAATATTGAGTTATTAGGTCAAATTATTCTTAGCTATTTCTGCCTTAAATATTTTTAAAAAGTGTAGTCTATACATTATCATGAGATGTTTAATTTTCTAATTATCTAAGCATATAATCCCCTCAGAGATCATAATGCTATAATTAGCATTATCCTAATATGACCTATATATATATCATATATCACAGTGCCTCATATTGTTCTTAATTCTAAGATATTTTAATTTTCCCCATAATTCTAAGCTCTGCTGAAGATGGCCATTGAAACATAGATTTTCAGAATTGGAATAAATCTTATATCATAACTATTGATCTACTTTCTACTCATTTTCCAAGAGTTTCTCTGCTAAAACTGAGAAACTTGGCAGACACTGTAGGTCACATTCCTCACTATAGGGCTTTAAAATATGCTGGCAAAAATGGCCTTCAAATTCTGCTTCTTTACCATACCTATCACCTACCCTCTCCTTTTCCACTGAGAGGTTGCCAATCCAAATTATAAAACAGGTGAGGAAATTTTCTCTACTATAGATCCAAGACCAGGAGGAAAAGATTAGCAAAGCTAAATTCATTATTAACAAGATTGGGAGTGGGGGGTAGGAGGAGAAAGGGGGAAGTGACTGCCTTATCAAATCATGGACAAGAAGTTGGAAAGTACTGCCTTTTCACATGCAAAAAGTTCTTCCTGTCTTTTTTGTTAAGATATTATTTATTTATTTGTCAGAGAGGAGGGGGGAGCAAGCACAAGCAGGCAGAAGGGCAGGCAGGGGGAGAAGCAGACTCCCCACTGAGCAGGAAGCCCAATATAGGATCCAATCCCAGGACCTAAACCGAAGGCAGACACTTAACCAACTGAGCCACCCAGGCATCCCAAGTTCTTCCTATCTCGAATAATTTTTGCAAATATATTCTACTACTAAACCAGATACTGAAGACAGAAATGTGTATTTATCTTTCTTGTACATGGCAATAGTCTTTCATATACTGTACTTCTCAAATTGGTCTGTAAGTTTCTCAAAGATAGAGGTCATGCCCTACTTCCTGTGAATCTCTAAGCTCCAACCCAGTGTCAAGAACATAGTGATGTTCAATAAATATTTGTGAATAAAAAAATAAATGTACTTGAAGATCATCTACTCACTACCTCCTTAGATTTCAAGGTCAATTTTTATAATTACTTCCTTAATCATACACACATATTATAACTCCATATCTAGTTAAATCCAACACTCCACCGATAACATTTGCTTTAGCACTGAACATAGATAACTATAAGCCACACTTGACATGTCTGATCACTCTCCTTGAAACACTTTCTATACTTGACTTCTGTTATGAACTGAATTGTATCCCCCTAAAATTCATATATTGAAGTGTTACCTCCCATTGTGACTGTTTTTTTGAGATAGGGCCTTTAAAAAGGTAATTAAGGTTAAATGAGGTCATAAAGGTATACCTTAATGCAACAGGACTGGTACCATTAGAAGGGATAAAACACCAGAGATCATCTTTGTACATACACAAAGGAAAGGTGATGGAAAACATAGCCATCCACAAGACAGTTAAGAGGATCCTCACCAGAAACCGAATTTGCCAGAACCTTCATCATTGAACTTCTAACCTCTAGTACTGTGAGAAAATAAATGTCTATTGTTTATGCTGTACAGTTTGTGGCAGTCCATTATGGCAGCATAAGCAGACTAGTACAACTTCAAACACATCACACTGTCCTGGTTTTTCTCTTACTTCACTGGAGACTCCAAATCCATTTCCTTTGATAGTTCCTCCTCAGCTCTCCATCTTTCCATATCGGGGTGCCCCAGTTTCATTCCTCAGAAACATTCCCTTTACAATATATACTTCTTGTTTGGTAATCTGTCTCAACCTCTTGATATTCAGCATTAATTATGTGTTGATGATAACCAAATGTATGTTTTTTGCCCACACCTCTCTCCTGTTATCTATTCAGCATCTCAAATTTAACATATTGATCTTTCTCCCACAGCTTCTGCCACATTCTTCTCCATTTCAGTCAGGGGCAAATTCATCCTTCCAGTTGCTCAGACCATAAACCTGGGATCCATTCCTCGACTCCTCCATTTCTCTTATATAGTACATTCAATGTGTCTGAAAATTCTACTGGTTCAGCCTTCACAATTTATCAAGAACCAAACCACATCTAACCATCTCCCATGCCACCTCTATGGTTCAAGCCACCCTCACCACTCATCTGGATTACTGCAGGGACCACTTGGTCTCCCTGCTTTTGCAGAGGATTCTCAATAGAGCAGCCAGTGTAACCAGTTAAAACATAAATTTTACCATGGCACTCCTCTAATCAAAATTAACTACAGTAGAGTAGATTTCATTCTTTACAGTCACTTTAAGACCAAAATGATCTGTATCCCACACACCATTCTTTCCCCCACCACATCTTTGTTCTAATAATATGTCTTCTCTCCTTTTTGCTCACTTTGCTCTATCCATAAAGAACTCTTTGATCTTTTTTCTAAAGAGAGAGCATGCATGAGGCAGGGAGAGGCAGAGGGAGAGGGAGAGAGGGAATCCCAAGCAGGTTCCATGCTCATTGCAGAGCCTGACACAAACAAGGTGCTCAGTCTCACAACCTCAAGATCATGACCTGAACAGAAATGAAGAGTTGGACACTTAAGCAACCCAAATGCCCCTCTTTGATGTTCCTCTAATAAACCAGATATTTTTCACTTCTGAGGCTATGTATTAACTATGGCTTCTTGTCCTATAAAATTAAAATAATATTTACCTTGGGTGGATGTGATTAAGGATTAAAGGTAATGTATAAAAACTACATGGCACAAAACAGACATAGCTCTTAACATGGAAATTAAATTTCCTTATAAAAAGTTCAAAGCCCTATTTTTATTGCAGTTAAATAATATCAAATATTTTTCTGTAAAGAATTTAAAGAGTTTATTTAAGTCATTAGAAATTATATAAACTAAAGAAAATATAATAAAAATATCTGAATTCTTGGTCTTATCAAGATGCAGAAAGTCAAAAAAACATACTTCAGATACAAAGAACAAACAGCAAAACATAACATCTAACAGCAACAATTATTATCTATAATCCAGCATTCAAGACACATATCTCCTTGATTTTATATTCTAGGAAAGGGACACTAAGAAAATTCATAATATAAAATTTCTAGTTCATTGTATTTTTTCTTCTTTATTTTACTTAAAAAAAAAAAAAAAGACATACCTCCTAGAGAATGTGAGAAGATATTTTTGTTTGGCTTGGTTTTTCCAAGACCTGTAACTTCTCACCATGGCACAATCCTTGGAATAAAACAGACTTAGAGACAGACCTCCCTTCATCCCAGTGTGGGCTTTGAATGAGCCTGAAAAAGCATGGGTTTCAGAATCAGACACATTTATGTCTGAATCCCAGCTGTGATTACATGTAAGATGCTGGACAAGCCAGTAAACCTCTTCAATCTTTGGCTTCCTCATTTATAAAATCAAGATAGGAAATTTGCATGGGTTAAAGAAAATAAATGTGAACTCTCTGGCCCACTAGAAACTCAGGAAACATCTCTCTTATTACTGTGGAGATTAACTTCATAATATCAAGCTCTAAGAGATGGTGTTTGGCTGTAGAGAACTTCTGTTGTACTAAATATTAGTAGCTTTCATTTGATATTCTCTATAACCCACTCAAATGGGTACGCTTTCAAGCTTTTTTCCAGACACTTTTCTAACAAAATGGGAGAAAATTCCAACTCAAAGAATTATTGGCAAAAGCTGGTAGCAAGTTGTCTTTAGGTAATAAGCCTTACTACAGTATTTAACAATAAGTAAGAGAATGAATGAATGCTAGAATCACCATAGCTGAGGGTCAACACTGACTCTACTCAAGTGATCTTAGGCAACTCACTTAACCACTCTGCATCAGTTTCTTCTTTGTGAAATAGAGTTAGCTCATAAAATTCTTGAGGCTATTAAATGAAGTAATACATGCAAACTGCCTAGAACAGTGCCCAGAAGGAAAAAGACATCCAATAAATGTTTTCTATTAATACTCTGAAAATATAAACTTAGAAACAACTTTCACAATTTCAAATGTCAGATGTATTTTTCATTACCTGATTATTTTTGTCATATGCAGATTTTTTCTAATTCAAAAACCAGAAACTGGTACAAAGAATTCCTTACAAATAGAATATATATATACCTATTATCTTTATAATCCTTATTTTTTCTGAGGGCAAGGAGAGCAAAAATTTATTTAAATTTTTAAAAAATTTATTTAAATTATTAAACAAGGGAGAAATTCTAGATTTTCATTAATTCCATGTATAATTTCTATATTCTCTGTGGTAAATTTTTAAAAATCAATTTCACATTATTTATATTCAAAATAACATGCTTTGGAAAAGTGTCAAATCTTAATGTCAATTCTAAACAAAATTCAAAACTAAATTATCCACACGTGATCAATAGATGACTTAAGAAAATAAAACGTCAAGAGTAAATAACGTCAAACTAATCTAATTTCTTTCACTGGCAAGTTTTCTTCTGAAGTGGGAAACAGGAGAATCTTATTGATTTTGTGGTCTTTTTAGATTTTTAACAAGATATTTGATGAAATAGTTCATATTATTTTTATGATAAAAAGAAGAAAGTATTACCTAAGTGAAACTACTACTGAAATGAACTTCCAATAATTTAAAAATAGCAGCCAAATTGGGGTGTCTGGGTGGTTCAGTTAAGTTTCTGCCTTTGGCTCAGGTCATGATCTCAAGGTTCTGGGATGGGACCCCCCATTGGCTCCATGCTCATCAGGGATGCTGCTTCTCCCTCTCCCTCTGTCTAGCCACCACTCATGTGCGTGCGCGCTCTCTCTCTCAAATAAACAAATAAAATCTTTAAAAAAAATAGCAGCCAAAGTTGGAATTACGCACATAATGGTGCATTAAAATCTATATGAATACACACACATATTTGTGCATTGCACAACCGGTGCAACTAAACAGAGGCAATGAATTATTAGTTTCTTCAACTATAAATGTGAAGGGATTTCAGCATGATCAAAAGTTTGGCATCAATTTAAAAGGGAGTCTCTAATGAAACACAGTAGTTTTCAACCCTTGGCTCTTTCCCACTTAACTTTTCCAAATCAATTACTTATATGAAAACAGAAAGCATTCTTCACAAATTCTCAGAAAGACAGCACTGGGATAATAGCTAATAAATTAAAAAAAAAATCAAGATCTAAAAGTCTGAATAGGCTGAATCATTAGCATGCAGTAATCAAAATGAAATTTAACAGTGTGGGGTTTTTTTATTTTTTGTTTTTGTGTTGAGCTCTACACCCAATGTGGGGCTTGAACTGAGGACCCCAAGGTCAAGAGTCACATGCTCTACCAAATGAGCCAGCCAGATGCTCCAAAAGTGTGAATTTTTTTCCCCTAGTTTTCAAAAAATCAATTGTACTAGTGTCTCAAGGAGAAAACCTAACTTGGTAGAAGTTCTTATGAAAAACACCTGAGAGATTTAGTAAACTTTAAGTTCAATATGAGACAAAAGTATAATGGACTTTACAAAAGAGCTAATGCAATCTTAGATGGTAATTGAAGTATATTGTGCAGGACTAAGTTACTGACAGTACCACTGTATTTTTCATTGGCCAGACTCTTCATGAAGCACTGTGTCCAGTCTGAGTATCAGACAACAAGATACACTGTAATGGAAAGTACTAAATCAGGTTAAAGTTAAATTATGGTCAATAGTATCTTCACAGCTGGTGAATTCAAAAAATCTATATAATTATTTCCTTAACTTTCATCTTAAAATCAGCCAAATCACCATTTAATTTCAATGCATTTTTGAGATCTTTATATCACTATCATAAATGGAAATCCAGCACCACTTCCCCAAAGTAGAGAAAATGAAAATAATACTATTACATCTTAGCTGGTTACTATTGTCAGCCAGGGCTGTTTGAGACCTGCTCTCTCTTTATAAGAAGTCACATTATGAAGTATTAGTTGTTAAATATATTCTACCATCAAACTTAGATCTTTCTTTACTAATGAGAAGAATTATAAAAGTTTTAAAAAATCTGTGATTAGATGTTATTTAAGACCATGTCCCTCAGGTGTACTGTCTAAAATTATCTCCTTTTTAAGTAGTGTGTGTCTCCACTTTGGGAAACTAAATTAAAATTTACTGGTATACCAGGCTATTACAGTCTGGAGATTTAATATGGAGAAGACTAGAAACACTAGAGAGCTCCTTACTCAAAAATATCTCCCCTGAATAATGAGAAAATTATCTGGATATGTGTCTATTTGGTAATGGTGCCCCACCTACCATGATTTATCTGCTCTTGGCAACAGCTATCAAGGAGACAGGTCTCATGGGACAAAAGGATATGTGTCCATGAAAGATAGTGGGCTGAGGGGACAGGGTTGAGAGGGAATGGAAAGAAGTAGGAAAACCGAAGAAAAAGAAAAAAAGGATCTATGGTTTCTACTCTTTGGTTATCTTCTTCATCTTAATTCCTCTCTTTATCATTAACCTAAGTGTTCTGAAGAGACTGATATATCTGTGGAATTCATTGTCCTCAAATGCCTGAAACCAATTCATTCTCTAATCCAAGAAAACATGTTTGCTCATTATAATCCAAATAATTGAGATAAAAATTTCTACAGAATAAAATGTCCTAAATTCACAAATCATTAACAGACTCATTAAGATTATAAATCTTCTTGGCTTAAAGTTCTCTGACCTTGCAACTTGTTCAAAGGATGAATTTTCAATAACCCTAATTGCCTAGATAAATAGATAAATCAAAGAGCATATGAAATGTGAAAACAGCCCATGATAAATCTAAAGAAAGGCTTCATTTTCACATCAAATATTTAACACTAACACAGTGTCATACATACAGTAAGTGTTCAAGATGAATTATTAATTAGCTTTTCAGCATCACTCAAGAAACAATAGTTTGATTGAAAAAAAAAAAAAAAAGAAGAAGAAGTAGCATAGACCAGGAGAAAAATACATATATACTTATTCAGTGTCTGTTGCATAGCAAGAAATTCCCAAAATTCTTTTTAAATCCACTTAAGAGTTCTCCAAGTGAGAAAAACACACATACAGAACTGACAGAGTTTAAGTAATTTCTCAAGGCTACAGAGTTAGTAAGTAGCAGGGCAGGAATTAAACCCAAGCAGTACAAACTTCCAGGTATAAGATGAATAAATTCTGCGGATGTAATGTACAGCATGGTGACTATAACTAATACTGTATTATATTCTTGAAAGTTGCTAAAAGTAGATCTTAAATATTCTCACCATAGAACAAAATTTTTTAAAAAGGCAATTATGTGAGTGATAAGGGTGTTAACTAACCTCATTGTGGTAATCATTTTGCAATATGTATGTATTTGAAATAATCACATGTATGTCTTAAACTTAATATTCTGTACTAATTATGTCTTAATGAAGCTAGAAAAAAAAATGCCTTAAAAAAGCTGAGGCAGCAAAAACCATCTGAGACTCAGTGATAGCACAAGTTATCCTGATCATCATCATCATCATCCTCATAGCATATCTTTCTCATCAGGTCTTCTCAAATTAGATTCTCAAAACTTAGCAGGCCACAAAAGACACATGAAAAAGTATTCGACATCACTCAGCATCAGGGAAACACAAATCAAAACCACAATGAGGGACCACCTCACAGCAGTCAGAATTAAATTCTAAATTTAAATTAACAAGTCAGGAAACAACAGATATTGGCGAGGATGCAGAGAAAGAGGAACCCTCCTACGCTGTTGGTGGGAATGCAAGCTGGTGCAGCCACTCTGGAAAACAGCATGGAGGTTCCTCAGAAAGCTGAAAATAGAGCTACCCTATGACTCAGCAATTGCACTACTGGGTATTTACCCCAAAGATACAAATGTAGTGATCCAAAGGGGCACATGCACCTAAATTTTTATAGCAATAATGTCCACAATTGCCAAACTATGGAAAGAACCTGGATGCCCATCAAGAGATGAGTGGATAAAGATGTAGTGGGTGGGTAAGTGTGTGTGTGCGTGCGTGCGTGCGTGCATGCGTGTGTGTGTGTGTGTGTGTGTGTGTTTAGGAATACTATGCAGCCATCAAAAAAAACCAAGATCTTGCCATTTACAACGACGTGGATAGAACTAGAGGGTATCATGCTAAGTGAAACAAGTCAAACAGAGAAAGACAATTATCATATGCTCTCTCTGATATGAGGAATTTGAGAAGCAGGGTGGGGGGTCGTGGGGGGTAGAGAGGGAAAAAGTTAAACAAGATGGTACCAGGGAGGAGACAAAACCATAAGAGACTCTTAATCTCAGGAAACAAACTGAGGGTTGCTGGAGGTTGAGGGGGACAGATAGGGTGGCTGGGTTATGGACATTGGGGAGGGTATGTGCTATGGTGAGTGCTGTGAATTGTGTAAGACTGATGATTCACATACCTGTACCCCTGAAACAAATAATACATTACATATTAATTAAAAAAAAAAACTTAGCAGGCCACATTTTTTTTTATTTTTCAGGCCACATGTTTTCAAAGATCTAGCATCTAATAAAAAGAGACAGTAGTGTCTAATAGTTGTTGTATATATGAATGATTGTGAATAAATACTATTTATGAGAATTATCAGCATCTATTGAAAATTACTTAAATTAGTTGTAACAGATACCCAAAAATTATGAAAATATATTAGTACTCCAATTACTCTTAACTTACAGTGTTTTCATAGCAATAATGAAGTAAAAAGAGATAAATTAATAAGTGTGATATTCTTTCTTGTACTTCCAAGTTTCTTAACTCATATCTATCGTAAAGCACATACAGTATTGAGACTTTCAAATACGTCAAAGAAACCAGAAGCTATGTTTGGGTAAACTATGTGATAGATGGAAAATTAAGAAGTCAGGTTGGGCAAAACATGAATTTTCTAAAAGATGGTTTTTTCCTGTATATTTAAGTAAGGCCAGACATTCTCTGCCAATAATAGCATTCTAACAAGAAAAAAAATAACATTGTTATTGCAGACAAGATTTAACCTCTGTAAATTATGAAAAAAGAAATACATGTTTTCCTCTCTGGAATGACACTATGACATGGTCAAGTATAGGAAGAAAAGTTTAACTTTTCAAAATAATTGCCAGGCTTGTGCTTTCATGACTTTACTATTTCTGGTATTATGTTTATAAAAATGTTAATGAGTCACAAAGAGTATAAAGAATTTGCTTGTTCATCCTTTCTGCAGCCATAGGGAAAGTGGATGAGAGATAATGTATTAGCTCTCAACCTGTCAAATCAGCAGTATTAAAAGTCAATGATAAAATTCATTACAGGCTACTGAATAGGTTCACAAAAGGAGAGAGGAGCAAGGGAACCCTGAAACCATTTTTACTTATAAATCAACAAATATCAATTATAAACTAACTGAAACCCAATTGCTAAGTGCTGTTGAGAATATAAAAACTTCATGTGACATGCAATTTCTATACTCAATAATGTGATTTTAAATTCAGAGAAATTTTTTAAAACACATAAAAATGAGTAAGCAATATGAGCAAGCAATTATATTAAATGTAAATATTATCTTAGTGCTTCTCAGCAAAGGTCAGCAGACAAAACAGACTACAAGCTTCCACTCTTCTTGAAAAGTAGAGAATCACCTGAAGACGATATTTTGCTTTTATGATGCACAAACGTGAAAGAATTCTGAAACACAGTAGAAGTCTGTGAGGAATTACTTCAACAGAAGATAAAAATAAAGCCAGAAGACTCATTACTACCACAGGCAGTAGCCAGGAAGAGATACAGAAGCATTTACTCTAAGCTGACTGACCGTTCCAACTGCTGAGGACATCCAAGGACTTACAACCTCAAGTAAAGTATCTCAAATGTATTACTAAATACATGCAAATTAAAGTCTGTGGATCAAAGTGTTACTGAAATACGCAAGTAATATGCATTAGAAGAGTACCAATGCTACAGAAGTTTGTGTTTATCCTGTTAAGAACACTATAAGAAATATTTCTCTTACTGTCTAATTTTGTTATTTATCATAGCATTTTATATTTTTAAGTAAAAGTAAAAACTAACCTGTATTTTATATAAAGCATGAGATGAATGAGACTAAAATACCAACCACCCTCTCAAGAAAACATGCTTCATTCAAGACAAACCTTAAAATTTTTAAATGGTAGTACTGTGAAAAAAAACCTAAAACGTAACCACATGTACTACAGACACATAAGCATTTGAGTATAGACATCATATTAAAACAGTGGCTGACCTATGTTTTATTTTTGTTGATGTTTATCACCACAGTTTAATCCAACAGAGATTTATTGAGCACCCATTATGGACTAGCCAGTGTGACAGATGCCGGCGTAGAGAGATGATTGAACAAATTAAACGGTGGTTCTGAATCTAGCATCAATTTTCTTCCCACAATTCTCACAATCCCTCTTCCATTCATCTCATCCCACCTAAACTGAATTTTGAACCAATAAAAATTAACCTGATAAAAAGTATTTGGATATGTGCATATCATTTGAGATTCGATCAGGATATTTTCCAATTTCAGTGAAATAAGCAAAGTAACTCAATAATAAAATTCAAAATAGACTATTGCACAGTTTTACTTCCATTTTGCATTTTACAGGAATAGTCACCCTTTTCAAGAGTCCTCTTTTAATCTGTCTCTCTCACGCATACCCTTACAACATTAATCCACATTTAGTCTTTTAGACGTCAATCATTCTGAGCTAATTAGCTAGCTTCTTGAATAATCACAATTTCAACATTGTCACTGGGCATGTATATTATTTAAAACCTAAAATCAAATAATGTGCTATCTCTCTTAACAGTATATGAAGTAAAGGCTATTAAAATAGCTGTAGAGTGAGTCAGGCAAAATATAAAACCCATATTGGATGTGAACTCATTTCTGCTGATTCACTGTGAGAAACAACATAGTGGGAAGGTAGAGGAATTTAACTTGAGCAGCTGGCCAAGCCTCACTTAGGTAACAAAGGGGGCACAGGGAGTGCTTCGTTTGCCTCTACTGAATGAAGGTCATGATTTTGGAAATGAAAACTGAACAGCAACTACACAGATGTTGCACAAGAATAGGGTTTATTCATTCATAAACGTTACGGTGCCAGGATAGTAGAAAGCATTTAGACGAAGGAGAAAGAGAATAATGATATCACTAGAGATCCCCACATAGAAGAAAGGAGTGACACTTCCCTGACAGAGGTTACAAATCCAGCACAAAGGCAAGAGATTGTAATCTCAATTAATCAGGATATTATGCTAAAAGTCACATCCTTCTTTAGAAAAAAAAGTACTCTGCTCAGAAATTCTTCCTCTCTCACTCTCTCTCCTGGCACTCTCGCTTCTCTGATAATATCTTCATGCACAAAATTAAAAAAAATTAATATTTTATTTTGGACTCATTTGTAATGTAGATATGATAGAAATTTATATAGGGAATGGCCTCTTCATTTTTGAAATAAATAATAACAGAAGAAGGAAATACTGGAAATGGTCCATCATAATCAAATTGCTGATACAAAATGTATTGAGAGAGAAAAGGAGAGAAAAATATGATGATCTCAAAGTTTTAAACACAAACATCACAACAGTGACATAAAGCCTTAAAATAGCTCTGGAAAGGTTTAAGCCCAGGATGTGCTGAAATTGTGGGAAATACAAAAAGAACTGAAATTCAGCTAATTCCAAAGAAGCAGTAATCAAGGAGTGTCTATTTCCCTGCTGGAGGTAGAGAATGGAATGTTAAGGCATAATAAAGGAAAGGAAGAAAGATCCATTAAGCAATTTCATTTTCATCTTCCCCAACGAGTACAATCTTTATCAATATGTTGTCTCATAAGCTTGCCTGAGCCATTAAGATACCAACTGCAAATGCTCAACAACTTATGGCTAGCCAATGAGGCAGGACTAAGTAAACATTTCCCGTGGGGAACAAATATCAGACATTTCATTTCACCCATAAATGTTTTAGAATATATGTCTACCAGAAAAGGATTCTTAAAAAAATACCAACATCACTCTTCTTAAGATTAACAACTTTTTCATACTATCAAATACCTAGTCAATGTTCAAGTGTCTCTAATTGCTTCCTTAATGTTTTAGAGTTGATTTGTCTCAAACAAGACAAAACCAAATCAGCTCCATATGTTGCATTTGGTTAACATGTTTCATAAATCTCTTTAATTCACACATTCCCTCTCCCTCTTCCTTTCCTCACATTTTATTTTATTTTATTTTAAAGATTTTATTTATTTATTTGTCAGAGAGGGAGAACAAGCAGGGGAGGAGCAGGCAGAGGTAAAGAAGCAGGCTCCCTGCTGGGCAAGTGGCCCAATGTGGGACTCGATCCCAGAACACTGGGATCATGATCTGAGCTGTAGGCAGCCACTTAACCAACTGAGTCACACAGGCGTCCCACAATTTTTTTTTATTACTTTAAAAAACAGGACTATTTTTCCTACACTTTTCCACATTCTAAGGTTTTGCTGACTATATACCTACGGTGTCAACATATTATTCCATCTCCTATGGATAGCTGGATATAGAGGTCTGATTAGATTCAGTTTGGTATTTCGTCAAGAATAAGTCATATTTTTGTGGTGTACCTCTACTAGGAAGTAGGTGGTATTCAGTTTTCCCTCTTTTTGTGAGTTTAGGTGTTGCTGGCCTGATTCTTCCATGAAAATGTTTTTAACAGCTATTATTGGCCTTTGACTAGATCTATTTTTTATTAGAAATTAGAAAATGATAATGGTCTCATCATTTGATTTCTTCTTTATTAGCTGGAATACTTCAGTAAAGATCTCCTTATGACCTATATGACTACCCTGAGGTTCTTCATACAGGAAAGACATGTTTGATATACTCCCTTCCTTACCAGGATGGAGAAGAGTAAGTTGGTTCTGTAACATTCTTCAAAAGTAAAGAATGAGGATTTTTCTTAAGTTTTTATTTAAATTCAGTTAGTTAGCATACAGTGCAATATTAGTTTCAGGTGTACAATATTAGTGATTTAACACTTCCATAGAAGACCTGGTGCTTTTCACAAGTGTGGTCTTAAAGCCCATCATCTATTTAACCCATCCCCACTATCTACTCCCCTCCTGGTAATCATCACTTTGTTCTCCATAGTCTGATTCTTGCTTAGCTCCTCTCTCTTTTTTTTCCCCCTTTGCTCATTTGTTTTGTTGCTTAAATTCCATATATGAATGAAATCATATGGTACTTGAGATTCTTTCTCTGACTTATTTTGCTTGGCATAATACTCTCTAGCTCCATCCACATCATTGCAAATGGCAATATTTCAATCTTTTTTATGGTTGAGTAGTATTTCAGTGCCTGTGTGTATGTGTGTATGTGTATGTGTACCACATCTTCTTATCCATTTATTTGAATATCATTATGAAGTCATGAAGTTTAACACATTTGATGCCCTTTTAATCTAATATAGTCATTAATCCTTATATGAGGAAGGCTCTTTAATTTAGTTCCTATGCCATTTTTGTCATAACTCATAATAGTATTTGGTAGCTTCCTAATTTTCTGGTATAACAAGGTCTTTCTGACTCCTCTTGTACACTCTCTGACCTGGACTTGGAAACACTCATTTCTGCAAAAACTGTGGGGCTTTTTTGTGGGAAAAAAAATTTAAAGACCACAGCTTGGGTACTATTATGTATTGTCTCAGGACTTTTATAGCAGACAGGGATAGGAAACAACTCATTTGAAGAGAAAATATATCATCATGAATTTATGTTAATATTTCCAATCCGTATTTAGCTTGATATTTTTAGTTAATTTTTTGTTTGTACTTTTTTTAAAAAGATTTTATTTATTTATTTATTTGAGAGAGAGAGAGAGAGAATGAGAGGCGGGGAGGGTCAGAGGAAGAAGAAGACTCCCCACTGAGCAAGGAACCCGAGGAGGGTCTCAATCCCAGGACTCCAGGATCATGACCTGAACCGAAGTCAGTCGCCAACCAACTAAGCCACCCAGGTGCCCTGTTTGTACTTTTATGTCTCTTCACTTATGCTAAAAATATTGGTTCCTAACAGCCTTAACATAATTACTTATTAATTAGTTTTGAACAATATTATCACTAACACTGATAACTGAAAAAAACTATTGAATATTTCTTTGCAGATCTTTTTCTCCTTGAAACATATTCACCAGAGTTGTACAGTCAAAATTACTATGTTGCAAGGTCCTTTGAAGAATCTACCCTCTGTGTCATTAACCTACCAACTCAATTTGTTTCATTTTGCTCCCAATTTTTTAGGAACTCCTTTTAATTTTTTATTAATTTATTATATAGCTATATAAAACATTCTCATGGTTCCAAAGTCAAATCTAAAAATTAAAATTAAAAAGATAAATTCTGAGAACTCCAACTTCCATTTCAACCCCTCTACTCTGTTCCTTCCGCAATCATTGTGATTCTCAAAATAGTGTCCCCTAGGAACATCTGGCAATGCCTGGTTGTCACAACTAGGTAGGTACATCTGTAGGTAGAGGTCAGGTATGGTGTTAACCATCCTATAATGCATGAGATAGTCCTACAACAAGGAATTATTCAGTCCAAACTTTTAATACTGTTACTGTTGAGAAACCCTCCTCTATAAATAACACTTACTCCTTTTAGTTTGGGGTTACTCTTTCATTTTTCTAATACAAGCCAAAGAAAAATTACTTCCTTAGATAAACAGTACGCATAATACATAGTTTTCTCCTTTAATTTTTTTATGTCATGATCTACCCTGGAGCTCATTTCAAAGCAGCATATAGATATATTCTTCATTCTTTTTTTATAGGGGCATAGTACTTCATTATATGGGCACATAATAGTTTATTCAACTACTTCTTATTCATGGATATTAGACAGACTTGAAAATTCCTCTATTGAAAACAATTCTGCAATGAATAGTGTTGTGCATGTGTCCTCTTGTACTTTTGCAATGTCCACACATTTGGATGAACTTCTAGAAGCGAGGCTGTTAGGTCAAAGAGAAAATGCAAATATAACTTGGTAGATATTGTCAATTCCCCTCCATACAGGTTGTACCTTTCTTCATTCTCATCAGCCCATGAAATATGTTTTCAGATTCTTTATTCTTGAAGATGGAGAAATTGTATGTTGGTTTAATTTTCTTTTGTGCTTTTCATTACATGTGAGTTGAACATTTTTCATTTCATCTAGGACTATGAGCATTTATTATTACTTTTAGTAGTTAACTTCTGCCAGTGTTTCTTAGTGTTAATGGTCTTGTTCTACTGCAGTTTTAGAAGCTCATTTTGCATTAGCAATAGTAACTCTTTGTCTGTAATATAATCCCACTTTTCCCAGGTTTTTTTTTTTAAGATTTTATTTATTTATTTGACAGAGAGAGATCACAAGTAGGCAAAGAGGCATGCAGAGAGAGAGAGGAGGAAGCAGGCTCCCCACGGAGCAGAGAGCCCGATGCAGGGCTCGATCCCAGGACCCCAGGATCATGACCTGAGCCGAAGGCAGAGGCTTTAACCCACTGAGCCACCCAGGCGCCCCCCCAGTTTGTTTTTTATTTTAATTTTCTTATAGCTTTTTCTTATGTGAAATTTCTTTTTTATTTTAGCACAATCAAATTTATCTTTGATTTCCCAATGTCTTCTAAATTTTTGAATTTTTAGTAAGAAAATTTTCCCATTTATAAATTATAAAGGAATTCCCCCATTTTTTTCCAGTAGTTGCATGCCATTTCTGATACATTTGGAATTTATCCTGGCATATAGTTCAAGGAAGAATAAAATTTTATCATTTTCCATGTAGCTATTCAATTATGCCAATACCATTTATTAAAGTATCCATCTTTTCAGCATGGCTTTGATATGCTATCTTTATCTTACAACAATTTCTATATGCATTTGGGATTATTTCTGGGCTTTTTATTCTATTTGTCTAATTACACTGTTTTGTCTATTACATTGGCCTATCTAATTCATGCACCAATAATATCTGCTAAAACTGGCATCCTAATCATTTCTCTTCTTTTTTAGGGCTTCCCTAACTATTCTTGCTTGGTGTTCTCTCAAGTAAAAATTGAATAAACTAGTGTATCTCCTCTTTTCATTTGAATAATAATTTATAAATTAACTTAGGATGAGTTGTCATTTTTCATTTCTCCAAAGAAGACATACAAATGGCTAACAGACACATGAAAAAAAAGTTCATCATCATTAGCCATCAGGGAAATTTATATCAAAACCACATTCAAATACCACCTTACATGTTAGAACAGCAAAAAATTAACAAAGCAGGAAACAACAAATGTTGGAGAGGATGTGGAAAAAGGGAAACTCACTTACACTGTTGGTGGGAATGCAAGTTGATGCACCCACTTTGGAAAACAGGGTGGAGGTTCCTCTAAAAATTAAATATAGAGCTACCCTATGACCCAGCAATTGCACTACAGGGTATTTACCCCAAAGACACAGGTGTAGTGAAAAGATGGGTTATATGCACCCCAATGTTCATAGCAGCAACGTCCACAATAGTCAAACTGTGGAAAGAGCCAAGATGCCCTTCAACAGACAAATGGATAAAGAAGGTATGGTCCATATATACAATGTATGCCTCCATCAAAAAGGATGACTACTCAACTTTCACATCAACATGGATGGGACTGGAGATTATGCTGAGTGAAATAAGACAAGCAGAGAAAGTCAATTGTCATATGGTTTTACTTATTTTTGGAACATAAGAAATAGCATGGAGGACATTAGGAGAAGAAAGGGAAAAATGAAGGGGTGGGGGATGAGAGGGGGTGCCGAACCATGAGAGACTATGTACTTTAGGAAAAAAACTGAGAGTTTTAGAGGGAAGGGGAGTGGGGGGATGGCTGAGCCTGGTGATGGGTATTAAAGAGGGCACAGATTGCATGGAGCACAGGGTGTTATACTCAAACAATGAATCTTGGGACACCACATCAAAAACTAATGACATACTGTAGGGTGACTAACATAACATAATAATAATAAAAAAAAAAAAGTTAGGGTTGTCATCTTTACCTTATTCAGTCTTTCTAGTTAATAATATGGTGTGTCTTTCCATTTCTTCCAATCAAATTTTGTGCATTTTGAAGATGTCTCATAGTTTTCCTCAGTTAGGCTTAAATATTTCTTAAGTTCATGCCTAGATACTCTATTTCAGTTCATCTCATTTTCTTTTTTTTTTTTAAGATTTTATTTATTTATTTGACAGAGAAAGAGAGAGAGAGACAGCGAGAGCAGGAACACAAGCAGGGGAAGTGGAAGATGGAGAAGCAGGCTTCCTGCAAAGCAGGGAGCCCAATATGGAGCTCAATCCCAGGACCCTGAAATCATGACCTGCGCTGAAGGCAGAGGCTTAACAACTGAGTCACTCAGGCACCCCTGGTTCATCTCATTTTCTAATCATAGAGAGGATACTCCATTCCTATTGTATTCTAATAGATTATTATGTGTAAATACCAATACTATTGATTTTTTTCTATTGATTCTTTAACAAACTATTTTCCTAAATATCAGATGTATTTGAGACAGTTTTGCATTCCTTTATAATAGCTGGAAGAAGTCCAAAGAAATACTGCTTTATTATGTTTGAGAGTTCCTATTTTTAGCTTAGGTTGATGTGGCCAAGGGAAACAGATTGCCATGAATCAGAAGAGTAAAACAAGTACCACTGAGAAAAAATAGAAGCCCCATCAGAAAAGGAAATAGTAAAAGCACACTTAGGGGAGGCAATTTTCTGAAGTGATGGAAATACTTTGTGTATCTTGTTGGATTTGTGCTTATGCAAGTAACACGAATTTGTCAAGATTTATGGGATTGCACATGTAAGATTTCTACATGTCACTACATAGAAATTTTATTTCAATAACCTGTAAATAAAAAGAGTACCTAGGTTTTTTTTTTTATTTCTTACTTTTTTAGCCTAAATAAATATCCACTGAAAAACATCAAACCAACTGCTATAGATGGTTAAAAGTTTCCACCCCCTCCCCAAGCCTACTCTTCAGAGGAAATCACTGTCAATACTTTGATCGTCATAGCCCCAGGCTGCCTATAACATATAAATTCTCTCTGCATTCCTCCTTCCCTTCCTCTCTCTCTCCCTTCATTTCCTACCTTCCTTTTCTTTCTATCTCCTCTCCCCTTCCTCCTCCTCCTCTTCATCCCTCTTCTATTTCTTCTTCCTGCCATCCTCTCCTTGGTAAAGCCAAGAATCCATACAATCCAAATTCAAGGAAGAGACACCTAAAGGAAGAATTTTCAGCAACCAAAAGCTAATATCAAGTTCTTTTATTTCTCAAATATAGCAAACAAGACATATGCTTCATAGTAATGTTTCTTAAAATCCCCCCCTTTATTTAAAAGATTTATTTATTTATTTAAGAGAAAGAGAGAATGGGAAGGTGGGGAGGAGCAGAGGGATATAATCTGCAAGCAGACTCCCCACTGAGTATGGAGCCAGACACTGGGTGGGCTTGGTCTCAGGATCCAAGCAATCATGACCTGAGCAGAAACCAAAAGTCTGCCAACAAATCAACCAGGTGCCCCAAAATTCCCCTTCTTCCATCAATTTCTAGTACAAACGAAGGACCTTCATCCAACTTCTAGGAACAATCCTCTGATTTCTCTCTTCCCCCATTCTCAGATTACACTCTTTTTCTATTTTACCTCATTCCTTCTCTCACTTCTACATCACTAACACAAAAAGTACTCACAGCTTAGACTGCCATTGGACCATTAGAGAGAAGAAAAAATGTGAGAAAGCAGAAGCCACCAAAGGGTGGGAAGGAAGCTGAGAACAATATTTGTCATAATAAAATTATATGCATATAGGTACACCGATACAAATTATAATCCTATTTTACAAACATCCTGCAGTATGATTTTCAATTTACTCAACTATAAATTCAAAGTACTTAACTGTACCATAGACAGATTCTTTAATTATTTCAAGTCACCAGACAGGTCACAAGACTCAGAAGTGTGAATTGGATAAAATAGCTAGGTCTGGTTCCTGTTACTGAGAATAGTAACTAGATTGCTGATTAATGAGTACTGTGTTCTGGAGAGTGTTCTCTAGTGACTTGCTGTAGAATTCTATCCTTATCTCTGCCCTGTTCAACATTTTTATTGCTAATTTAGATAGTGATATAAAAATCATGCTTCTGAAAATAGTTTGACACAAGTATAAGAGGAATTGCTAATGCAATGAGTGACATAATCAGGATTCATAAGTTTAATTAAATGAAAAATCAACAAGAAAAAATATAAAAGTAAATTACAAAGTTTGAAATAAATCAAAACCTCAATAACTTAAGTGTAAAATGAAAAACACTAACAGCAATTCCAGTAAAATAACCAAAAAAAGTACATGACCAAAAATACATTAAGTAATAATAACTCATGAAATCTAAAATAGCTAACAGATTTCTTCATTTGCATTAACAGGAAGTTAACATCCAGATCAAAGGAGGTCATAGTACTCAATACCCACTGTAACCTGACAATGGTCAGCAACATTAATTGACTTAATTCTTGGCACCACATCATAAGAAGGACATTGACAACAGTGCATTGAGAGGACAACAAAAACAATGAGGTATACAAAGTCTACTTTATATGGGGTGTGACTTAAATAACTAAAAGTGATTTACCTATAGAGGCCCTAATTAAACATCTGAAGATCTGGCATGTAAAAAAGAGGACAGATACAGTATGTATCATCCAAAAGGAAAAAATAGGATCAATGTATTGAAATTAGTGAAAAGCTATGCTTATTAGAAATAGCCATACACAAATTTTAACTGTGCCAGCCTGTATATAGAGAATAAAGAAAAATGTATATTAATTTTAGAGACAGCATATCATTTATTTAATGTGTATTTTTTCCTTTGTTATCTGAAAAGCAAAAGAAAAGCAAAAGAAAAAAAATGTGTTATTACCAAGATGTCTATTTTTGAAAACTCTGCTTATGTAGAAACCCCCTGTCTAACACAAAGTACAACATGTCTAACATGAGTAAGGTTAGTGACATAGAAGAATTGCATCATTTAAACTAGTGGTTTTGGGCGAGGAGTGGTGGTACCATACCACATCTGGAAAAATGTGAAGATGTTTTTATTGTCATAATAATTAAGGATGGTATTCCTACTTATTGGGTGGAACCATGGATAATAAACATTCTGGAAAGCATGTGAGGCTACCTTAACAAACAAACAAGCAAAAATTACTCTGCCCAAACTCCCAATAGTTGCCATGTTGAGAGACACAGGTTTAGACCATGATTGTGTTCATGACACACTGTGAATACTAGAATTTTTAGCTGCAAATTTAAAGGAATGCAATTGTATCCACATATTATTACAGTATTCTCTTGGATGACCTTTATCTTAACTGTTTGAGTTGAGGTGTTTATTGCCTTGATTTCCATCCCATAAACTCCCCAGCCCAAATGCTAATTTGCTCCAGTAAACATGAACTTTTTGTTGGTGCTAACTCAGTGATATATGATACCTCTTATATGTTCCTTGTGCTCCACTCCTCACATCTTATAATGCTCACAGCCGCAGGTTCAGTCTGTCAGACATTCCTACAATAGTTTGTATTCTCCCTAATAGTCAAGACCCAGTGAGCTAACTCTAGGAACACATTTTGGGAGGATTTATAGCATGCATGCCACAGGAAACCAGTTGAGAATCAAGGACATACAGACCATCAGATTTTAATTTTACAAATTTGCAAGTAAATTCCCCCAAGCTCTTTCTTTTCATATGCTAAGCCTTCCTTTCATATTTTTCACCTAAATGAATATAAAAGCTCGTAAGAATGATAATTTATCAAGAGTCTTCAAATTAACACTTTGTTATTTACATCCTTTTCCAAATGAGGTATGCTCTGCTGTCAATAGTGATACCAATCATTGGTTACTTAGGCCTTCTACTGCCTCCTTACCCTGGTCCACACAGAGCTAGAACAGTTTCTTTGCGCTAGGATGCTAATCAAACTCGTTTTCAATAACAGATGGTTCAACAGCTGTTACCATTTGAGAAATCCTTTTGTTCTTACTCCAGAAAATTTTGTGTATTTAAATGCAAAGGGAAGAAATGAAAGAAAACACAAGAGAGAGAATGTGGACAAAACTATTTTTCAGAGAACTTTCTAGCTTAACCTAGGAGCCATGAAATTAGTGATGTTCTAAACAAGGTGGAAATTTGACAATTTAAAAATCCTCACGATATAGGGTGGGCTATTTCCTTGCCCACGTACATAAAGAAATAAATTACGGACACAAACTGCCATTTATGTAAACACACAAATAGAACCCCTAAGACAGGGTTTGGTAAACAGGCCCACAGGCCAAATCCAGGCTGCTACCCACTTTTGGATGGCCCAGGAACTAAGAATATTTTCTACATTTTTGAATGTTGAATGACTGAATAAAAACAAAACAGAAATATGATATGTAAAAGTTAACAGAAATTTAAGTTTCGTTGTTGATAATTATTTATTAGAACATCACCACGCCATTGATTTTTGAACTGCATATTCCTGCTTTCACACTGGGATGGCAGAGTTGAGTAATTGCAAAGCCTAAAACATTTACGGCATGGCCATGGCTTTTTAGGGAGAAATAAAGGATGAAGAGTCTCAGAAAAAGTTTAATCATGCAAATAGATGCTTAGTAAATACTTTTGAAACCAGTGGTAGTGGAACAGAAGCATCGGAGCTGCACTTCACTTCTCATTCAGTGGCCAACAACTCAATCTTTAAAGTTTAGATAGCTCAACCATGAAATGGAAATGAGAATATTTAACTCGCCTTTTTAAAAATTAACTATGTAACTGAAGTGTAATATACATAATATACAAACTACAGGAGTCAGCTCAACGAACATTCACAAAGTGAACACACATTTACAACCACCATGAATATCAAGACATAGAATACCACAGGACCCTCAAAATCCCCCTTCTAAAGTACAATGCTCCTCTTCCCAAAAAGAAACTACTATTGTTGGGGTGCCTGGATGGCTCAGTCAGTTAAGCATCTGCCTCGGGCTCAGGCCATAATGCCAGGGTCCTGGGATCAAACCCGGCATCCAGTTCCCTGCTCTGTGGAGAGCCTGCTTCTCCCTCTCCCTCTGCCTGCTGCTCTACCTTCTTGTGTGCTCTCCACCCCCCACCCACCAGCCCCCGTCAAATAAATAAATAAATAAATAAATAAAATCTTTTTTAAAAAAACCACTACTGCTGATTTCTAACACTATGAATTTGTTTTGCCTATTTCTTTTCTTTATTTAAAGTAGATCAGACAGTATATATATCCTTTTGTGTCCAGCTTCTCCTGCTCAGTGTTGCATCTGTGAGTTTTACCCATTTTACTGTAGGTTGCAGGACTCCCTTCATTTCATGTCTGTATTGTGTGTCATTGTATGAAAATACTATATTTATTCATTCTACTGTTGATAAGCCTATACTTGTTTCCATGTTTTGGCGATTGCAAATAATGCTGCTATGAACACTTTGGGGAGGGGGGTGAGATCCTTAAGTAGCTACATACTCAGCACAGAGCCCAACACAGGGCTACGACTCAAGACCCCTGAGATCATGACCTGAGCAGAAATCAAGAGTTGGATGCTTAACTGACTGACCCACCCAGGTGCCCTGTTATAACCATTTTTATGTGTATTTTGTGCACATATGTATGCATTTTTGTGGCATATACACAAGTTTCTATGATATATTTACTTATACCCCAAAGAGTATTAGACAGTTTTAACAATTGCTATAGTCAGGTTGGAAGTATTATTAGTAGCTACTGTTTAAACTCCACCTAAAGAAGTATTGTCTGTTAGGAATGAAAGGTAATAAGACTCTGGAAGTACAAACTGGAGAGAAACAATGAGACCAAAAAAACCACTCTGCATTTTTTTCTTTTAATGAAGAAATGTATGGGCAAGAAAAAGTAAAAGAGAAGAGGAAAGAACTTACGGAGATAGAGGGATAAGACAACATGGCAGAAGGCTGTAGTCTATAGATGCAAGTGGTCTATGAGAAGTCACCAAAGAACTGAAGAAGAGGAATATTAAACATTCAATAATACGTTGCATGACCTGTAATGTGTAAACCATCTCTGTTTACTCCCACCTGAAAACTCTGCAGCTCATGCAAATGCCTTTGTGAGTAAATTGGTCAAATTGTTTCTTTCATGAACAGCAAAAAAAGAGGGAGTTACTACACATCTAGAGTGATATAGCACAGCAAATTTAAGAACAGAATTAGAATACAGAACAGCAAAAATAAGAAATGAGCAAATGTGTTGAGTGTCTGAAACAATTACTGTGTCTTATTTGTTATGGACTATGGAAGCAAACAAAGGTAAGCAAGATATAGTCCCACCTTGAAGTCCTATATAATTGGCAATCTATAAATATTAAGCAAATTATTTTTTATAAGTTATATGGCTTTATTTTTTAAAAATTTTATTTATGTATTTATTTGAAAGACAGAACACAAGGCAGGGGAGGCAGGGAGAGGGAGAAGCAGACTCCCCTCCCCACCCCCACCCTCACTGAGCAGAGAGCCCTGGGTGCTCAATATCAGGACCCAAAGATCTTGATCAGAACTGAAGGCAGACACTTAACCCACTGAGCTGCCTGGGCACTCCTCTACAGCTTTCTTTAAACATACAAAAAAACAAAACAACGACAACAAAAAAATAACAAGCAGAACATTTATAAATGTGTTACCTATAGCATGAAGAGTCCATCTTCCACATTCATAGAAAACCTCTCTGATTAAATATTAATTCAGGTTGTTCAAAATTTTAACATAGAGATTAAAATAATCATTACAAAACTGCTAAACATTAAGTAGACAGCTTTTCAACTTTTAATTTTGAGATCATAGTAAACTCACAGTAAATTGTAAAAAGAAAAGGTAGAGGGAGGTACCATATGCCCTTCATCTAGTTTCCCCCAATGATAACATCTTTCATATTTACAATGCAATATACCAAAGCCAGGAAAATTACATTGGCACAATCTACAGAACTTATTGAGATTTCACTAGTTTTTTATGTACTCACGGCTGTGTGTAGTTCTATGTTATTTTATCACCCATGTAGATTTCTATTACCACTACCACCATCAAGATACAGAACTGTTGTATCACAAGCTCCCCCCTTCAAGGCCCTGACCTCTTTATACCAACTCCCACACCACACCCACCTCCCATCCCTAACACCTAGCAACCACCCATCTATCTCAATGTCTCAATTGCATTTACCTCCCCAAAGAAAGCCTGTCCAAGCACATTTCTGCATTCAGGAAGTGGAATTAAAACAAGGATATTTAGATGTCACAATAAAGGACATTCTTAGTTCATCCATATGGCCTAACTTACACATTTTTAACTCTAATTTTTTATCTAAATATAAAATTTGAGGATCTTCAAACAAGAACCTTAGCATGTTTCAACTACCCATTGAATACTACTCCTCTCTCATATCCCTTATTATTTATGACGGTTTTGTCTTTTCTTTAAAAAAAAAAAAAAGACCCTAAAAAACAAATTCTTTTTTAGAATCAGTAGTTGGTTAAATTTATCAGAATATTTGTCAGTGAATTTGTCACTGTTTCTCCCATTCTACTTCTCCCCTCCTCCCCCACCCAGCCCGGCCACAGCACATGTTTTGGTAGTTTTCTCAATGAATATCTGAGTCCTCTTATTATTTCTATGTTTGCAAATGTCAGTATAATTCTACCCTCACTCTTGTAATAGGTTCACTAGACATAAAATTTTAGATGACAGTTATTTTACCCCAGCATTTTGAGGATAATTAGTATATCACCTTCTGTTACATGTTTCTACTGGTGGGAAATTTGCTATCTAATGCCAATCCTCTTACTCCTAGGTAATTTTTTTTTTTCCTTTCTGGAAGCTTTAAAAATATTTCTTTTTATTCCTCAATGTTACCCAATTTCACAAATCTGTGACTAGGTTTGAAATTACTTTTAATTATTCTACTTGCTCTTTGCAATACATTTTCAATCTCAGGAATTCTGAAAATTCCTCAAATTTTGAAAATTCCTCAGTCATTTGAATATTGAATATTTGCTTATTTCCTCTATTAGTGTTTGGAATTCCTATTAGTATTAAGTGCAAATATTGGAGCTTCTCTAGCTATCCTATATATCTTTTAATTAATCAAAATCATTTTGTTTATCTGGGCTACGTTCTGAGCAAATTCCTTAGTATTATCTTGCAATTCACTAGTTCTCTCTCTGATTTTGACCTCTCTAGGAGGAAGTCAACTTCCACCTACAGCTTTTGTTGAATGTATTTCCTAAAATAAATTTTCCACATTTTGGAATTTGGAGCTTTTGGGTTCTCTACTTGAAAGACTTGAAAGTTCTTGATGACTTTCTCTTTCCACTTCTCACCTCTCTCTTGTCCAATATTTTGACACTCCAGAAACAAATCTCCTATCAGCAGCTCCAAGTTCCTCCCTCCCAGTAAATCTGAGCATACTACAAACCAGTTTGCTGCACCAGAGGGAAGCTTGGCTCAAGACTGGTCAAAACATTATTTCCAGAAATCTCCATAGACTAAAGCTTTGCATAAGCCACAGCCCCAGGCAGTCAATGGTAGTAAGATTCCAGTCTCCCCAGCTGAATAGAGAAGTCCTGTTGTAGCCTCTGAATTCAAACCAAACCCAACTTGTTTTTTTGTTTTTTGTGGGGGTTTTTTGGTCCTTACCCCTTTACCTCACAGGAGTCAAACATCCAGAAGATCCTCAGCTTTAAATTTTCATTCCTTTATACTGCTGTATCATTTCTGATTTACAGAAATTCTGACTTTATTTTAATTTTCTCCTCTTATATTGAATCTAGCATTAATAATAGCTTTGGATGCAGAGAATAGAGTGAGGTTCTGAAATACTCAAAAGAAGGAATTTATAATCTCGGTTCTTTCTGTTTTATATTTATTAAATAATATTTCTTATAAAATAAGGGAACCACTTTCATTACTATATAAGACAAAATCCAATTTCATTAATTTAATTGATACTTAAAGAAATAAAATGATGTACATAATGCTTCAAATGCAAAAACACTGTGCTTGAGAGACATAAAATAAAAAACATGTAAATGATCACTTACCTTTCATTGTCTGTTGGTTGAAAACAACTCCTAACACACAACAGCTTAGCTAAAATCAAAATCAAAATCAAACATAACAAAGATTCAGAAAGAATATATTTGACGGTCTGTAGCAGAAAAAAAGTAGGAGTGAAAGGAAATCTAATTAAAAGTACATTTATATTTCAGCATTTACCATTAAATACTCCAAATTTTAAATAAGTGTGTGTGTGTGTGTGTGTGTGTGTGTCTGTCTATATGTCTGTATAAGGAGGAAAAACAGGTCTACAAGGAATGAAAATGCAGTTGCAATTTCAAATATTTTGGTCTAAGCCATTATTAAATGTGAGTAAAACAAAACATGCAAAATTAGGGCAAAATGTTTTTATGTTTTGTTCAAAGATGATTCCTAAATTCCTAATTCCTGGCACAAAGAGATACTCAATTACTAATTGTTGATCAATCAATAGTATGTGGCTTGACATATTGTATCTTGATTTCATTAACATAATTAACAAGGCTCTTGTTACTCGGGGAAAAATTATAGAAATAAGACTGAATAACAGGTACAATTACATAAACTAATCATTAGTTCCTGATCTTCCTCAATGTTCATTTATTAGTGAATTGAAGTAATATGAATCAAAATGAAAATAAAATAACAGTTACAGACAATCTAATTCCAGGACAGACAGGAAGAATGCCAACTATAGTCACCCATTTGGAAAACTGATAGGATCCATCTAGAGGCACTTTCTCTAACAAGGTATCATTAGCTACGTGAGTTGCCTTCTATTTTAACAGCCTGCTTCCTACATAATCCAGGGAAACCAGCCAAAATTCTATTTTCCCTTTCCCTTTCACTTCACCTGAAGACCTGCTCTGGGTTGTCTGGCAAATGGATTTCACTGATGAGAACCCAGAGCGCAATACCTCTAAAAACAATGTGTTCGTAGCAAGCTATACCCAGGTAGCAGGCAGAGGAGGGGAGATGTCATCCTTGTCTCTATCTTTCCTAGCTTTCCTAGCTTTCCCCATGAACCATAAAATAAATCATTCTAGCTAACTTTCTCCAGACTATCAATCATGCTAGGTCAAATTACATAATCTGGTCAAAGAAACAAGGACTGGTAAGAATTATAATTTGGACAAGCTAGAAACATTTTTATTTTATTTTACTATTTCTTCAATTAGCAATTAGCAAGCAAAGGAGATCAAGCACATTTAGAGGTACAGGTGAATTCTGCTTTCATGCTTCTCACAAAATCAAGACTAGATTTAGTGAAGGATCCACATCCATATACCCAAGTATGCCAGAACTACTAATGTTTGGGTTTCATTCTCTTTTAGATAGGAAACATCAGTCCACCACACTAGTTTTTGGAAGCAAGGTGGAGAGGACTGCATTGGAAAGCAACCTTTTCTCTTTGGGAGTGCTTAAGGAATCTCTTACCTATGGTTCATTTGATATAAGTACTGATTCCTCCGTGTTATTTGGTCATAACTGACTCCTGCCTCGGCCACTGATCCCCTGTGTTTCATTCTCCTCTGGGGTCCCCTCACTCTAGGAGGGTCTTTGGAGGAAGACCCGCTTAGGGAGAACCAATCCAGCTTCCTTTCTGTTGGTGTACATCTAACCCATAAGAAATAACACAAGAACAAATGGCCAGATTTATGGTTGATAAATTCTTTTTGCAATTTTTCTTTTTATAAGTTGGTTTATTTTTATTAAAATAGCATAAGCATATATTTTACAAATCAAGTAGTGCTAAAAAGCTTAAAACAAAAAGAGCAGTTCCCTTATGCCCTCTACTCCCTATCTACTATCCACTCCCACTCCTCAGAGACAGCCACTTTCAAATCTCTTAACTTGTAATGTGGGCACTAAGCATGTTTCTAGTTAATAGATACACAAATTTCTACAGGATTAGGTTGTTATCATTGGATTATTTGTTTGTTTCAGTCTGAAGAAGCCAAAGTTGGCAGTAAGAGAAAGGGATTAGCTACTTCTTAGGGATTCCCTGGGATTTGCTTCTACTTTCAGTTAACTTTCCAACAGTTTCTCATAAGATGACAGGTTATCTCACAAAGAGATCAAACCCATTAAGAAAAAAACTGAAAAACAATTAAGAGTACATGCCAGCAAAAAGCTCAATGTTTTACTGGGTTAAGTGCTACTATTAGGTTTTCAAATAAAACCATTCCATGATTATTCTGTGTACCAAAAAAATCCATGCTGCTCCCATTGCAAAAATATTTCAAAATAACTTTCAAAAACTAAAGCAGTCATGCTTACAATACTTAAGAGAAACATTCATAACAGTAAGGTTAAACCAGCATGTTTTACCGGTGAGTGATCTTAAACTTCACCAAATTAAATAAATATTAATTTTAAAACGTCAGTGTAGCCTCTGGTACTAAGAAATACACATTAAAGACTGTAAAAGTCAAAGAAGCAAAAAACCAAATACACAGAATTCGTAATCAAAACAATCATTCTTACCCACCATGCAAATGTAAAAGTATGTACCCCACATGGTAATTTGTTCTGCTAACTATATATGCAATGCCTTTTATGGATCCTAGAATGAAATGATGTGCTTCTCAATATTACTAGTATACACATATTCCGGGGATTACATTTCAGAGACAGCACTAGGCCTGAAAAAATTATGTGTTTAGGGTCCATTCTAGTTATAGTATACTTATTAAACATTTTCAAGAAGACAGTTACTTCACGTGTATTTCTAGCTACTTCTCTCAGTACAGAAAGAAGATGAAATTTGATAGGTGATAAGGAATATTCACTCAAAGACTTCAGATAACTTTTTTAAAGCGATTCTTCTTTTTATTATTTTATAGCCTTTTTTCTGAAATAGAGAATAATTCCTGAAGCAAGATCCTGGAGAAGACTGAAGAGGACAGAATCAGCGTGTAAACAGAAGAATCCGCCTCAGTTTCTCAGAGGTGAAAAATGGCTCATTCTCCAGAAGTGTGTGTGAAAATAGAATTGGAGGGATATGGGTCAGTTGGGAGACCATGGGAGACTAAGGGTAGGAGAGCTGGGAGTTGAGACATCTTGCCTGGTTTCTCGGTAAGGATGAGTATGGGACTAAGGCATGAGGAGAGTGAGGGAGGTTTGGAACCATCTCTGAGGGAAAGAGGAGGAATGTTTACCAAGGATAAGGGAGGAAATGTGAGCCCATGAAGTTTTTATTATCTAGGCCTAGAAGTAGCAGCTTTAAGTGCAAGGCTTGCTTTCTGGCCAGAAAGAAAAGAATTGATTTTGGTGGACTCCCACATCTGTCTCTGCAGCACTGTGACTACCTGAGCTACCCTCAGCATGCTGCATGGCTTTGCCTACCCCCTCACTCACTCCTATTCTAGTTGACACTCATCCAAACTCAGTTTTAACAAGTTCCTCTTTTCATGAAGACGTCATAGACTTACTGAAGCTGGCAGGAATCCTAGATATTCTCTCAGCCAATCTCCTCATTTTGTGGATGAAGAAATGGTAAATCACATAGATAAATGATTTTCTGGTATTGTGGCATAGCTTAGAAACAGTGGAGTTGAGCTGATCGAGGTCAGTGCTACTTCCATGATGCCATTCAAATCCCATGTAACTATGATTAAAAGGAAAAGGATACTATGTTTGTGATCATTACAAATAGTTATAGCAAAATTAAAGATAAGACTTGTGCTTTGGAAATTAAACATTGTATCTATTAAAGAAAAAAGCATTCTTGTTGAAGGTAATATATAATATATATACATATTGTAATTAATTTTATATGAAATCCATAAAGTAAGTGAGGACAAGAGAATAATTTGAATTGATGCTAATTTCTAATATCAGGAGCTTCCCTGAATCATAAAATTTGCTCCACATTTAAGAACTGCAAAACAATCAAGGCTATGCCATGCTTTTGGAAGGAGTATAGTGCCCTCTGCAGCTTCAGCAGAAATAAACACTGTTTGAAGGGAAAAACAGTAATTTAAACATCAACGTGGAAGTGTGTGCAATTAACGTGCCTCAAAAATTTACTTTACCTTCCAAAACTGAATGAAAATATTTATGTAAAGATCACATTTTTAGCAAAGTGCGCCAAAGCATGTACAGCAGGTATTTTTGTAAAAAGATACGTAATATAGGAAAAGAAATACATGTGCACATCTACAGATTAATTTGAAGATAACACTCTAGGAAATGGCAAAATTGCCTTTGGGAAGACAACAGCACCCTGGGGGTCAGATGTGCCAAGAAGTTTTATTTTTTACTGTGATTCTTCATGTACTACTTAAATGTTTTCATCACATGCATTTATTAATCTTCCAGGTAAGAAAAAAATTAATCAATAAATGTTTTAAGTACCTTTTAGAGAAAGGATATTTATCCAAATCTTAAGCTATGCTCTCCAGAAGTTCCATAACTTCAGACAAGTTGTTCAATCTGTTAAAAAAAAGGGGGGGGGCCCAAAATAAAGTCATTCATGCCAATACTCGCATCACCAAACTGAGACTTAATTACGGTTTCAGCTCTCCCAGAAATGGAATCTTCAAATCAATCAATCAATCAGGAATCACCTAATCTGCACTAATTAGGTAATATACCTAATAAGCCCCTACTATCCCCTAAAGGAAAGTAACTTTTCAATAACTGACCTGCTTTTTTTGGCTTAGAATGACTTCCTTATTCCCTTTCCCTTCTGCCCATAGAAGACTCATCTTGTACAGCTCCTCAGGGCTCCTTTCTGTTAGATTGGATGCTGCTCAATTCGAACCACTTTTTGTTCAAATTAACTTAAAATTTTTAATATGCCAGTTTATCTTTTAACAAATCTCTCTGCCCTCCCTGACAAGTTAAAACATAGCTTCCTTCACTTTGTTTTATCTTATTAGATACAGCCCAGCATCTTCACAATTTAAAGTAGTCTAGGGACGCCTGGGTGGCTCAGTTGGTTAAGCAGCTGCCTTCGGCTCAGGTCATGATCCTAGCGTCCTGGGATCGAGTCCCACATCGGGCTCCTTGCTCGGCGGGGAGCCTGCTTCTCCCTCTGCCTCTGCCTGCCATTCTGTCTGCCTGTGCTCGCTCTCTCTCCCTCTCTCTCTGACAAATAAATAAAAAAAAAAAAATCTAAAAAAAAAAAAATTTAAAGTAGTCTATACTAGTTAACCAAAACCAATCCTGGATGAGTAGATATTTTACATACAGTTTTTAATCTATTAACTAATTTCTTAAAGTTGAGGGAAATAATTAATATTCATTAAGATATTCATGATAATGAAATAGCATCCAATGAAAGGTAGGTCTACTTTCTAACACACTCCTCCTCTCCAAAGATTAGTTGTCCTCTGTGTAGCTTTCCAGAAATTATGTTAATAAGTACTTATGAAGTGACTGAATAAGCAATTTTATAATTGAATGTTTCCGAGACTCCAAGTCTCTTTCTAGGTGCAGGGGGTAAAGGATAAAAACCAAGTTGCTAACCTCATAGAGCTGACAGTTTAGTGAGAGGAGGCAAATAATATGTACATAAATTGATACATACATATTATTTCTGAAAGTTATAAGTCATCTTTTAAAAGAAGAGTAAAGAACGCAAAGTCACAGACAAGAGTGTTGTTATTTTATAGAGAGAGTTCTGAGACGGTGACATCTGAGCAGATACCAAATTTAAATGAAAGAAGGAAAACATGGATATCTAGGGTAAGAGCATACGAGGCAGAGAACAGCCAATGCAAAGGCCTTCAGAGAGTACCTGTCCAGTATCTAAGAAACTGTCAAAAGACCATTGTGGCTGTAGCGGAGAGAGCAAAAAGAATGGTAGAGGGTAAAGCCAGAGGGATAACAAGGGACAATACCATGTCAGGGAAACAGCTGAGACTGTGGATCTTATTCTGAGAAAAATCAAGGTTAGGGTGGTACTGGGGGTCTTAAGAGAGAATTAACATTCCCTAACATATTTTTTAAGGATCACTCAAATCACTGTGTTGTGAATAGACTGGTAGTGGAAGGTGGGCAAAGACAGAAACATGGAGATGAGTTCAGTGGGAGATAAGGGTATTTTGGACCAACAGGTAGCGGAAGTTGTGATAGATGGTCATATTCTAGAATATTCTCAAGGTAGCCGCAACAGAATTTTCAGGCATGCCAAATGTACACTTTGAGAGAAGGGAAGTAGCTGTGGTTTGGGTAACTGGAAGGGTGGACTTGCCATCAACTGAGATGTTGAAAATTGCAGATCCTCTAGATTTTGAGGGGAAGATCACAAATTTGGTATTTTAAGTTTGCAGTATCTATTAGATATCCAAGATGGAAGAAATTAAAGCATATGTTTGCTAAAGACCAGTCTATTAGAGAAGGGGAAATAACAACATCAGACAGAGAGAAATTAAGCAGGAGGGGGCAGGGTCTAATACAAACACGGAGAATCTTTCAGAGTGGAGGATAGATAGTTGTTCATCTAGTTACAATCTAGAAGATGAGGTAAATGGGCACAGACAAGTAGGTGGGTGAACAGGTTGGCAGGAATCAGTATAAGTTCTGCTATTTGCTTCTATTTTCATAATGAAATAGAAAAGAAAATCTTGTTTCAATAAATTAATGAAAACCTTTCTATCTCCTTGCTTAAAACCTCCCATTAACTTTCTCTCACCATTGGAATAACAGCCAAACATTTATCACCGCCCACAAGACCCCACAGGACCTTGCCCTCACCTATCTCTCCATTACCCAAAATGTTTCAGCCACATGGGCCTTATTTCCATGCCTCAGACATGTACAAGACAAACTCATACAAGCCTTGGGTTCTCTGACTGGGACCCTCTGTCTGGGACAAGTAAAAGAGGTACCCTATCTTCCCAAGTATGACTAATTCTTATCATATAGGTCTCACCTCAGAAGTCCCTTCCCCAGACCTTTTTTGAGCATCCCATCTAAAGTAGCACCTCCTTTTATCAAAAGGTATTTTACTTATGTGTTATTGTCTGCTTCTTCCCACGAATGTGTTTCATGAGAAACCATCACCCCTGACTCACCTCCACCTTCTCATTCTCTCTCCTCTGATCTGCTGTTAACTCTTCTTCTCTATACTCATTACCACTGTATATATAGGGCATATCCATCTCCCCTGAGAGAATAATAGCTACATCCAGCACACAGTAGATACTCAATGAGTATTTCCTGATCAATATATTTGGGAAATTAAATGAAAAAATGCATGTAGAGCACACAACAGAGCACCTGACACATAGTAAATTTCAATAAATATTAGCTGCTACAATGATGACAACAAAGACTACCAAGGCAACAATCACAAGCACAACTATGAAAAGCAAATCCTCTGTGCTCTTGAACCAATCCCCTTCGTGCTGTCAGAGACTTTCTCTCACTAATTGCATGTCCCTCCTTCCTCTTTACAGACTCCTTCCCTTCAGCTAAAATGTGCAATATTTCACCACTATTTTTTAAAAATCAGTTAAAATATATTTTTCTTAACTCTGTCTTATCTTATTAAGTATAGCCAAGTATCTTCACAGGGTAGCTACAAAAAAAAAAAAAAAAAAAAGCCTATACTAGCTCGCAGTTGGTTAAACAAACAAATCTTGAATGATCACTCATTTTTATTTACTATTTTTTTCTATTAGCTAGTTTCTTCAAGTTGAACAAAACTACTTAATATTTGCATGGTTAAAATATTAATAATTATAAAATATTACACCACGTAAGGTAGATATATTATCTCTGTCCTCCCTCTCCAAGGAAATCAGGTATATTTTGTGTATCTTTCCAGAAATTATGTATGCATATCCAGACATATAAATATCCTTTGAAATATCAAATAGGATCATATTGTGAACACAATTCCACACTTTGGGTTTCTTTCAGGTTATGAAACAACTTGAATGGCTTTCCAAAGTTCACATTAAGAGCTATATCATTCTTTATACTGGCTACATAGCATTTCGTTGTATTGATAAAATGCCATCTATTTAACTAGCCTCAAATGCATTATTTATTGGCATTTAACGTGTTTTCAGCCATTTCCTATTGTAAACAATGCTGTAACCCATATACATGTATCCTTGCACAGTCCTTTAAATACATGTATAAATAAATTCTTAAAAGCAGAATTGCCTGCATAAAAGGCACATGTGCCTTCAGTTTTTTATTGATATTGCCCAAATATCTTCCAAATAGTTTTATTAAATCACTAAAATTTTCTAGTCCTCTAAATAATAAAAATTATTAGTAACTGCATATTTTTGGTGCGGGAAAGGGAATAATTCCTGAAGCTCCTTAAATCTACTAAGAAAGCGAATGAAATCACTCCTCAAGAAAATATTAATACTTCACCATGTTACGTGTTTTTTAAAAAGAAAAGCAGCACTATTTCTGGGAAAGAATTATTTTCCCACTTTTGGTAATAAAAGTTCACCTCATTTCTGTTTTTTTAGTCCTCAATAATTCTTTTTCTGGGCAGCCTGGGTGGCTCAGTCGGCAAGGGTCTGCCTTCAGCTGAGGTCATGATCCCAGGGTCCTGAGATCCAGCCTGGCATGGGGTTCCCTGCTTGAAGGAAGCCCGCTCCTCCCTCTCCCACTCCCTGTTTGTGTTCCCTCTCTTTGTCTCTGTCAAATAAATAAAATCTTTAAAAATAATAATAATTCCTTTTCTAAACCTCTTAGGAACTCAAAGCCAATGGTAACAGGAGCTGAAAGAAAAAGGAAAACATTAAACTCGGTTTCTAAGGAGCACGACAAGATTCTTACGTTTCTGGGCAGTGCAGTGCAGTGACTTTGAATTCTTGTCGTTAGAGATGTTTTTAATTAAAAAAAAAAAAAAAACTGCTAGTGGAATCTTTAAAAGGTCTTAACTCTTGCCGATGAAAAAAATTTTTCTCTGCCTTATTTCCCCTACAGATTGCAAACTCTTGGGGTGAGGTGGACGACGGGGTTTGTAAACGGTTGCCTACATTTTAGGCGCTTTTAGCTGATAGTAGCTGTCCCAGCTTTAGCCAGAAGAGCCACTCAACTCCTGCTCCCCTCAGCCCGGCTCTGCGACTTCCTAGCCTGTCTCCTTCACATCCTTTAACCACCCCCCTCCACCCTTTAACCGTGGACGCGCCGCTGGCCTCGTGTCCCCCGCGCTGGGCGCCGTGGAACAATCCGTGACGTCAGGAGGCCGCGGCTCAATGAGACGCGGCGTTTGGGAAATTTTAAACTTAAAGGCGGGGCGACCCGTGCTCTCCGAAACCTAGAAGGTAGAGCGTCTGGGCCAGTTCTCTGGGGTCTAACCGAGCGGGATGGCTGAGGAAGGGGCTGTGGCGGTCTGCGTGCGGGTCCGGCCGCTCAACAACAGGTACGTAGGCCAGACCCAGACCGGGATCCCGCTGGGGCCTTGGGTGTGGGCCTGAGCCGGAGAGTTCCCGCTGCTCCTTCCCGGTTCCGCGGCTTGGGATCTCGGCCCCTTACCGGCTTTGTGTCCCTATCTGTAAGTGACGGAGAAGGATCGGAGGATCTGGAAGATACTTTCCATCTGTAGGAGTCTCTTGAACGTGTAACTCAGGCTGACCAACGTTAAAGACCTTGCCGCTGGCACCGCACTGCCGTTCTCCATCTGAGCCTCCTTACCACACCCCACCCCATTCCTTAAAGGAAGTCGTATCGGGTAATTCTTACAGGCATTCATCACAGTTGGTCATTTTGCACCTAACTCTCTCCCTCTTCACTGTGTATTCCTTGAGAGCAAGGACTAGTCTGTCTTATTGCACTGTATTCCTAGGCACTCAAGACTTCATTCAGTCAATGACTGAATTCAACGTCCGGAACGTTGAATGGCTGAAATTCATCAATCCTTTTTTTTTTTTTTTTTTTTTTTTAAGTACAGTGTGCACTATTAAACAGACACTACCATCATTGCCCCTGTGGATCCACATTCTAGGAGGGCAGACAGGAAATAAAGTAAAAAATATAGAATGTTAAGTTGACATTCATGTTACAGGAGTAATAAATGCTATAGAGAAAAAGCAGAAAAAGGGGAAGAAATGAAGTCTTTGCTTCTCTAGTCTCTGTCCCTTACCCCAGAATACTAACATACTTTGTGTTTGAGAAATATTTGTTAAATATCACAAGGTGTTTAATAAATGACAATATCAAAATGAGGAGTTTCCTATTTTTAAAGGGTTTCTTATCTAATGCATTAGGAGACAGTTACGTAAAGAAACCATTACAATACATGGTAAACAAGTGTTATGATAGGTGGAGAGTGTTTGCTAGAGGAGTCATTAATCCCTCTGAGATGACACTAGTGACAGGGGGTGTCAGGAAAATCCTGACACTTCATGAATTAAAGAATAGTTAAATAACTTAATGGAAAGGTTAGTCAGGGTATTCCAGACACAGAGGGGCTGCATTTCTTATTTCGATGGGGACCTTCAGGTAGCTGTATGGAGTTAGGTATATATCAGAATTTAGAGCAAGATAATATTAAGGAGAGAAATAAACATGATCCAAGTCTAGTGTGCCATATTAAAAATTTTAGATGGTCTTTTTAAAGTTTTAAGCAAGAGGGATATAATTAGAATTGCACTTTGAATGTATCTTTTTACCAACCAGTACTGGGTAGGAGGGTGGAAATGAAGAACTTGACGAGGAAATCCCCATGTGAAGGCAGGAAGTCACTGGCCCCCACTTAAAAGTGTAGACCCTTCAAAGGTGGATTTTCCATATTTCTCATATATAGTATAAGTCGATACTGTCTTTTAAAGTATTCTTCAGAAGATGGAATCTTTTATCTGTCATATAACATGACTTCTATGATCAGTTATACTAAAATGCAGTGTTTTTATTGTTTCAGAGAAGAAGCTCTTGGAGGAGATACCCAAGTTTACTGGAAAACTGACAATAATGCTATTTATCAAGTTGATGGCAGTAAATCCTTCAATTTTGGTAGGCTTATAATAGCATCAAAAGTTAATCTGTTATCCTTTTCCTATTAGGAGTAAAAAGGCTTATCAGTGATAGTGGATTTGTCATTAAAGATCAGACTAAGCCTTATATAAACTGCTTCAGTAGAAACTAAAAAATTATTCATCCATCATGTATGATAAGTAAGATAATAAACTGATATTTAAAATGAAGTTATAGTCATAGTGCCTTATGGTTGAAACTAACATTCTTTCCTTTCTTCACTAGTTTTTTTGTGGACTAAAACCCCATAAACCCTAAAGTATGTTGCTTAATGTCAATTCATGTTTATGATCTTTCAATTTAGTATATATTCCACAGTTATTTTTGAGAAAATTCTTTAAAGAATAAATAGTAAAGATAGTCCTTCATTTTCTGTTGGAATACAGCAGAGACCTACCCTGGCCTTTGTGGAACTTATATGGTGAGAAAGACTTTAAATGAGTAATTGTACTTGTGTTGACATAAGCTTTGGGAGAGTTTATAGCGGGTCTAACTAGTCTAAAAGGGTATCTAAGAGGCTACCACTGGTACTGGGACCTGCAGGATAAGTGAGACCTAGCTAGGGCAGAGGGACATGGAGATTCCGAAGGCTGACAAGGCTGATTTGTGTATTGATTTAATACGGATGTATTGGTGACAGTGTGTCAGACACAGTCATCCAGACACAGTGTCATACAGATTAACTCAATCCTCCTGACAAGTTTATATTGTAGGTACCTTTCTATTTCAGTAAGGAACTGACATAGGCCTGGAGTCACTCAGCAAACAAATGGAAGAGTCAACCTCTAAATCCAGCCACATTAACATGCTGCCGCTTAGGCACCTCAGAACAACATTGAGGTCTTCTCAAAAACTTCAGGAGTAAGAATGGTTAGGTTGTTGAACGAACATTAAACTAGAAAGCCATCATAAAAGGTTTTGGAGCAAAGATCTATAGAAGAGAAAACAATTTCTGGTAAAGGACTGTTTTAGAGCATTAATATAATTTTTAAAAAGGTAAAACAATATATCCCAGAGATTAAAAAACCAAGAATGAGGGATACACAAGCATTCAGACACATGAACTATAGATTCTCAGTAGCTGTGTATGTCCATAGAGGATTTAGAGTTATCCACCCATCTAAAGCAAATGGCATTAAGATTTGAATCATCCTACCATCTCTCCTTGCTCTAAAATCATAACCCCTAAGCCGCCTTCAGATGGCACTTTGGTTTTCCATTTTGTTCTGCCAAAAGCGCAGATGTGTAGTCAGAATGTAAGCAGTCTGACCATTGAATTTCTTGTTAGAGATAGATACATTTCCTTCCTGATTTACAAATCCATTTCTTGTGAGATTTTTTTTTTAATTTATTTGATAGACAGAGATCACAAGTAGGCAGAGAGGCAGGCAGAGAGAGAGGGAAGCAGGCTCCCTGCTGAGCAGAGAGCCTGATGCAGGGCTCGATCCCAGGACCCTGGGATCATGACCTGAGCCGAAGGCAGAGGCTTTTAACCCACTGAGCCACCCAGGCGCCCCTCTTGTGAGATTTTTAATATGAGGCCAGCATTGAAAGGTAGGCCATTTTTAATGTGCTAATTATGCTAACAAAAGCAGAGAACCACATCCTAAACTAGTGAACTCATCGGCACAAATACACTGTAAACCCAGCCTCCTTTAGCAGCCAGCCAACTAGTCATTCCCTGTAACCTTTCAGCTTTTCTCATGTCTCCTCCATATGTGTGCATTTCTCAGTTTAGTTCGAGATAGACCTTCTTGTCAAATATGTTATAAACTTTAAAATTTCTCAAAGCATAGTAATAGTTCACATTTCATAAGTATTAACCATATATTCATAATAATTCTATGAGGAAGAGAACACATATCCATTTTGCAGATTAGGTAAGTGAGGCACAGAGACATCAACCACCTTGCCCAAAGTCACACAGCTTATAAGTGGTAGAACCAGATTTGCACACAGTCTGATTCTATACTCCTGAATTCAGCCACTATGCCCTACTGTCTCTTGAAAATGCATAGGATAGCTAAGAAATCTGATGTGTATTTTTTCTTTGTGAGGACCAACACATCTTACATTATAGAGAAGTATATTTTCAAAGGACCGATAAGATGAAGAGAATATTGTGTCCTAAATATTTAATCTTACCATAGCCTGATAATCTTATTTCTTTGGACAACCACTAGGAAAACAAAGTTGATTTGTTTGATTTAACTTCAGTGTGTATGTGTATGGTTTTTTTTTTTTTAGATCGTGTCTTTCACAGTAATGAAACTACTAAAAATGTGTATGAAGAAATAGCAGTACCAATCATAGATTCTGCCATACAAGGCTACAATGGTTTGTATTCACTGTAGAAATATCTTAGTATCAGTTCTCTATTCAAGTATTAATAGTTTTACACCCCATAGATTCATTTTTAATCTTTGCATGTGTGTGTGTTTTGTTTTTACAGGTACCATATTTGCCTATGGTCAGACTGCTTCAGGAAAAACATATACCATGATGGGTTCAGAAGATTATTTGGGAGTAATACCCAGAGCAATTCATGACATTTTCCAAAAAATTAAAAAGGTAAATACCTTAGCTAAATTTCTGTTAAATATAGGTAAAAGTATTAATAGTCTCTTGTAATGATGAAAGGAAGTAGATTTATAGTTGTCTCTTCATTAGCCATGGGTAAAGAAGACATAACATAGATTCACTTTTTTCCCCACAAACTTACTTTGTAGGGCCTAAAGGCCTTTCAGTCATTCACTTAAATCCTGAAACAATGCTAATCACACCAAAAAGTGGGTGTTGAGGAACAAGAAAATCTTACCAGAATGGTTAGCTCCTCCTTGCTTGTTTGTTTACCTACCAGTGATTATTAAGGAGTAGAGAAAAGTAGAGGTAGGAAAAAGGCCAGAATAAGCAACCTAACTAAAAGTTGGTTTTAGGTTTATTTTTTCATTACTGTTTTAATGATTTTTAATGTCCTTATTTGAGTATCTGTTGGTGGGGTTTTATTTTGAGTTTAGAGAGTTGGACTGGGCATTCCCCTAATTCTTTGATACTATACTTTTCATTATTTCTGAAACATATTTTTATATTTTTGTGTTTATCATCAATATTAAACCATATGAGGTTTCATTTCTTGTTTGCTTTACAAAGATAATTTCTGAGAATATTTTAATATTTAATGCTAGCACATAAGTATTCAATATTGGGTTTTCATAAATGGATGATCTCTGATGTTTTTATAAATTTATTTTTCCCTCTAGTTTCCTGACAGGGAGTTTCTCTTACGTGTATCCTACATGGAGATATACAACGAAACCATTACAGACTTACTCTGTGACACTCAGAAAATGAAGCCTTTAATAATTCGGGAAGACTTCAATGTGAGTTACAGAGTTGCAATAGCTCTAAAAATAGTTGCTTATTGGGATTATTGTTCTTGAACATTTACCTTTAATTTCTATATTTTTAAACTATCTCCTGTTTTATGGTTTTTCTTTCGTGTTTATAAAGACAACATATGAACAATATGTATAATTTTAAACATTGGCAACTGTAATATTTTGGTGTAAGTACCTTAAAAAAGAACAAGATGGAAGTATCAGGTTAGAATTTGCTGTGCTTTGGTATAGGAAATAAATTGTACATATCATAAGTTTACTTGTTATTTTCATACATTTTCCACCAGTAACTTCCACAAATGAATTCTATAATAGTTGACAAATTCTTTTTGAGATGCACACTTTTTAGTGACTTCTCCTCTACTCTTTTCATAATGAAACTTGTTTCAGAGGAATGTGTATGTGGCTGATCTCACAGAAGAAGTTGTTTACACATCAGAAATGGCTTTGAAGTGGATCACAAAAGGAGAAAGTAAGACTTTATAGTGTATTTCCCCAAAACACTTATAAAAAGTATTCAGTTAAACGTATTTAGGCTTCAAGTCACACTTTTCATTCTTAAAAATAGAAGCAAATGTTTTTCTTTGAATTTTAATGTACACAGCTGAAATATGACTTACTTTTTACAGAGAGCAGACATTATGGAATTACAAAAATGAATCAAAGAAGCAGTCGCTCCCATACCATTTTTAGGATGGTAGGTAACTCTCTGTTTGGCCTTTCCAATTAAAAATGCACTAATTTTTTACAAGCTTTCTTTTCTTTCTAGATTTTGGAAAGTAGAGAGAAAGGGGAACCTTCCAATTGTGATGGATCCGTCAAAGTGTCCCATTTGGTGAGTATTGATGGACCACGGTACTGTACTGTATGGGCCAAAGCATAATTTAATTTGGCTGCTGAATGTTTGGTTTCATAAGGACTGTTAACTGAATCAAACAAGCAAAAACATGTATAAATTGGTAATTTTAGTCTCATCGGTAAACATGGGATTACTAGTTAAAACATAGGAAGAATTTAGAGGGTCTTTCTTCCTGTTATGTTATGGCTGCCTTTCCTAAAATTTAGATGGAAGGACTTTTCCTAACCAGAGTTGTTGGGGGGAGATTTTCGATATTCATTTAAAGAGTTAAGAGTGTTCTTGGAACAGGGTGGGAAGAGGTTTCTTGGAACAGGAGTGGAAACCGTTCTGTTTTGTTGTTGTTGTTGTTATTTTGTCTCAGCCAATAGAATTGAGACTCATGAGATCAACAAAAACCTAGCTGGGACTGTTAAACAATAAATCACATTATTTAAGTATATTCTTAAATATAATAAGAAAATGTTTTATATTATAAACATAGTGTTTTAGACTATAAATTCCTTGAAGGAAAGAGTGATATCTTATTCATCTTTATAGCCTCAACACATTATACATAGTTTATATTCAATACCTGTTTGTTGAATAGTGAATATATACATTACGGAAACATTCTTTTTCTGCACCAAGTAAACCTTCCATTTCCTTCTTGCTGCAATATATTATTTCTCTCTCTTTTTCTGTGCTTCCTTCCGTTTCTTGCCAATATTCTCTGTTTTCAAGGTCTAAATTTTTTAGCATTTAGTGGGAAATGACTTAGGATTATTCTATCCAATTTGAAAATTTCAGGAAAAAAAAATCTGTAATATGTTTTTTCATTTTCAGATTTGAAAAATCAGTCTTGATTAAATATCTAATTCTAGTTCACCTCAGTTATTTACTTTACAGCATAAAATTTATTTTAGTTAATGGCCTTGCTTTGATTTAGCAACAACAATAACACAAAACCTAACTTCTGTTTTGTCTTCTAAACCTAATCTGTGATACTTCACTACAATTTTAACATTTCTCGGGGCACCTGGGTGGCTCAGTGGATTAAGCCTCTGCCTTCAGCTCAGGTCATGATCTCAGGGTCCTGGGATCGAGTCCCACATCGGGCTCTCTGCTCGGCAGGGAGCCTGCTTCCTCCTCTCTCTCTCTCTGCTTGCCTTTCTGCCTACTTGTGATCTCTCTCTGTCAAATAAATAAAATCTTTAAAAAAAAAAATTTTTAACATTTCTCTTATTAATTTGTTTTTAATACTCTCGACATATTCAGTGATCCATTTGGTGACTTTTTCCATATTCTTTGATGCTATATCAAATGGTACTATAGATACCTTCTGGTCCAACCCTTCACCTTCCCACTTACTCTAAGCATCTTCGGAAGAAGTCTTCCCCAAAAAAGTCATTTTCAGGCTCTTTGGAGATGGCATGCATGCATTTATTTATTTATTTACTTACTTACTTACTTATTTATTTTAGTGTCTTTTGCTCTTTCAGTTCTTAATACCCAGCTTCTTTCAGCTCCATTCCTTCTTTACTCCCTTTACTCCCTTTGTGGTTTCTTTTTCCTACCCTCCTATCAAAAACATAGGAGTATTGTGCTGTGGCCTTCTTACTTCTGTTTGCCCTCAGACATCATTGCTATGTTGATGATAGTCAAATATTTATTTTATCTAGAGTTTCTGAGTTCTAATTCATGACTGTAAAGATGATTATAATTGTGTGTCCCACTGTTGTTTCAAACTTCAGTGTGTCTAAAACAAAATTAATTTCTTCCTATAGTAATGAGTATTCCTGTTTTCTAGTAGTACCAGTGTTACCCTGGTCACCTAGGTCAGACCCAAGTCAATGTTGACTCATCTTTTTCTGCCTTCCCTTTTATCCAGGTATTGACATTTCTTATTCAACATTCCAATGGGTGTCATACTCATTTAGGCTCTCATCCCTTGAATTACTATATCATTCTCCTAGACCTGGCCTCAAGACTCTGGTTTTCCTTTCTGCAATCTGTTTGCAGATTTCTAATTTTTCTAATATTACTATGTACTGCCCATGTTGTTTCACCACTCTTAACTAACATACCTTCACTTCCTTCTACTCCTCGTGAGCTCCTCTCTTATGGATACATTGGGCCTCCTGGTGTCTTTGAACAGTGATACTGGTTCCCATTTTTATTCCTTAATTTATGCTGCCTTTCTCACCATTTTGCCCCTTTATTATGGTTCTAGGTCTTCTGTAATATAGATACTATACAAGAAAGATTACACTTTGAGCATTTTAGAGAAAGTAGTGTCTAGATAGGACATAATTAAAGCAGGAGTACATAATTACTGTCCATCCCTGAAAGTGTCCACAGAGAGAGAGAATTTAAATCTCTGACTTTGTTTTAATGCATTAAGAATATTTGCCGAAACTTCATCATGTTCTGTACATAGTACAGCTCCAAGATTCAAAGAATAAAGAAGATATCCCTCCACCACTTACGTCTCCATGACAACCTCCCTAGCCCAGGCCTCTCACTGAGATTCCTGCAGGAGCCTCCTCACTGGACTCCCTCCTTCCACTCTTGCCCCTCTCCAGTCCTCCACCCAGGGACAACAGGCAGTCCTTCAGAAAGTTAAATGAGGAGATGTCTGTCACTCTCATACTAAGCCCTTTCCTGTCATATTTAGAAAATCCAGAGTTCTTACTCTTCCTTACAGTACCCTCCACAGTCTGACCCCTACCTATTTCTCTTACCTTATATTGTCCCATCTCTCCTTCACCATGCTGCTCTTGTATTTTTTTGAATACACCCAACTCATTACTGCTTTATGACTGAGTGTACTAGCTATTCATTCTATCTAGAGTGTGTCTAGAGTATGTAGGGTCTTTGCTTGGCTGGCCCTCTCTTCTCTGTCATTCCAGTTCCTAGCTTAATGCGAGGCCTTCCCTAACGCCTGGTCCAAAAAACCTGCTCTGTACTTTCCTCTTCCCTCTTCCAGCACTCTTTTTAAATTATCTCTATTACATTTACCATGATGTGTTTTTTATCTGTCTTTTTCTCATTTCTCATGAATGTCCTCCTCTCCCCATCCTGCCTCATGTGGAATAAAAGTTCTGTGAGAACAGAGAACTTATTTGTCTGATTCATTACCATATCCCCACCACCTAACACATGACAAGCAGTCACTTTTTTGTCAATTATATTTGTGAAATGAAGAAGAGACCCATCTTTTAAAGATGCTGCAGTGTAGTCATAGACATAAATGACTAGCTCAGCACAGGAAGTACTAAAGATTAAGTTGTATCTTTAAAGACCACTGGGTACGCTGTTGAAAGAACAGCTCATTCAAGGTGTGAGAGAGGAAGGGTAAAGGTGGCAAAGTTTTACTAAGGAGGTAAAAATCAACTTTGGTCCTGAATAAAGAGTAGGGACAGAATAGAACATTAGAACTGAATAGACAAAGGGAATGGTGAAAGGTAGCTCTTGGAAGTATAGAAATACATGAGGCATTTAAGGCATAGCGAGTAGGTCAGCTAGAATTCTGAGCGAGTAATGGGTAGATTTAAGGCTGGAGCAACACAAGTGCCAGATTGTGAAGAATCATATTCACTGGTAAGGTTTTGAACTTTGTGTGTGAAATGGAGAACCTATTCTGAGAGCATTATGGAGGATATATCATAAAGAAGGAACAAGGTATACAGATGAATTTGACTCAGAAAGGGGAAAGCCTAATTAGCGCGATGAAAGACAAGCACCAAGGTGGGGTATGCAAATAGGCTGTATGTTAAAATTTGTTCTTCCAGTAGTTGGGTTTTTTTAGTTCAAGTTAGACTTAGTTCAAGTTATCTAACTTTCATCTATCTTACAGAATTTGGTTGACCTTGCAGGCAGTGAAAGAGCTGCTCAAACAGGCGCTGAAGGTAATGGAAACTCATAAATGTGTTGTTCTCAATGTCATCTTGTTCTTTTACAGAATAAAAAAAAAAATGCTACTTACACTTTAGAAACTAATAAATCTAGTAATTTTGTGATGAAAGTTTTTTGTTTTTTTTTTTTTTTAAAGATTTTATTTATTTATTTGACAGAGATCACAAGTAGGCAGAGAGGCAGGCAGAGAGAGAGGAAAGGAAGCAGGCTCCCTGCTGAGCAGTGAGCCCGATGCGGGACTCGATCCCGGGACCCTGGGATCATGACCTGAGCCGAAGGCAGCGGCTTAACCCACTGAGCCACCCAGGCGCCCCTGTGATGAAAGTTTTTAACATAAAAAGCAGCTTCTGGGGGCGCCTATGTGGCCCAGTCAGTTGGGTGTCCAACTTCAGATTTCAGTTTAGGTCGTGATCTCACGGTTGTGACATCAAGCCCTGTATTAGGCTCCCACTGGGCATGGAACCTGCTTGAGATTTTCTCTCTCCTTCCCCTTACCCCTATCATGTTCTCTCTCTCAAAAATTTCAAAAGAAAAAAAATTTTTCAAGTCCATTAAAAGGAGCTTCTGTATCTGGCAAATTATCTATTTTGGGCTTCTATAGCATCAGTTAAAAAACTAAAACCATGCAGTTGATAGGATTGCATAGCTGCAAAGCTTGTGAGAGTACCATGAAAACCATCTAGATTTTCATAATTAGTAAGGAAATTCAGAAAGGTGGTGGAGTACAAAGTTATTATATAGACATTAATAACTCATAATACAAACAACAAGTTGGAACATTTAGTGTACAAAAAGACTCCATCCATTTACAATAATGACTTAAGAGATCTAATACCTAAGTAGAAACTCAACAAAAATTACCCAAGACCAAAATAAAGAACACTTTAAAACAGACCTAAAGGACATAATCAAATACTTAGACAAATGGAAAAGCATACTTAGATGGGAAGTTTCATAATCATGAAGATGTCAAACCTTTCTATATCAATTTCCTACAGCCTGACACAGAGACTGCTCATCTGAGCATGGCCTACATCCACCAAACCAGTGGATCCTGCAACTAATTGGCCAAACTAATCTAATGGCCCTCTGTGAAGAAGAAATACATGCTCGTGTTTTAAGCTGGCATGTTACAGCAATGTAATAGCAGTAGCTGAATCATGCCCCTGTGAAATAGCTGGTGTCCAAAATATTTGTTGTAATACTTTCTGCATATGTGGTAGATTGAAATCCTGCATGTCCCTCAATAGGGTGCTGAGTGAATAAATTCTGATACATCCATTCAGTGGAATTTTACGCTATAAAAAAGAATGAAAAACACCAATGTTTACTGATAGGCTATATTGCCAAGCTAAAAAAAAATAAAGCATAATACAATTAGCCTATATAATGTGCTACTATTTGTATAAAAAGGAAAAGGAAGAAATAAATGTATGTGAACTTGTATTTGTAAAAATCTCTACAAGAGTAGACTAATAAAAATGGTTTCCTGGTAGGAGGATCGATCTGTTTGGATGGAGCATAGGAGTAGGAGAGAGCTTTTTCAGTGTCCTTTTGGATTTTTGGATATATGAGCCATGTGAGCATTAATTTAAAAATTAGAATTTTGTTGGTAGTGAGCTGATAGGAATTAATTTGATTAGTCTATAGTTGCCTATATTTGGAGGTTTGGAAAAAAAACAGATTTGAACTGAGGAGTTAGACAGGCTCTCTTAGGAAATGAACTTCTCTTCCCTCTAATTCTTTTTTTTTCTTAGCCATCTGTTTCTTTTTGCTCTTTCTCTCAGGTGATAACATTTCTAGTTTACTTAATAGGTTGGAGGAATAGGGAGAGAGCTCCTTTTACTAGAGGTATTAAAAGTGGGCTCAGGGCGCCTGGGTGGCTAAGTGGGTTAAGCCTCTGCCTGCGGCTTAGGTCATGATATCAGGGTCCTGGGATCGAGTCCCGCATCGGCCTCTCTGCTTGGCAGGGAGCCTATTTTCTCCTCTCTCTCTCTGCCTGCCTGTCTACCTATTTGTGATCTCTCTCTGTCAAATAAATAAATAAAATCTTTTAAAAGAAAAGTAGGCTCAGATCTAATCCAAAGCAGAGACTACAATCTGACCCTTTAATTTCTAATTTCTTTTATAACTTACTGATAAATAAGTTCATCATCTAATACAGAGGTTAACTTTAGATTTCATATTTGCCTAATAAATACAGGTGTGCGACTCAAGGAAGGCTGTAATATAAATAGAAGTTTATTTATTTTGGGACAAGTGATCAAGAAACTTAGTGATGGACAAGTTGGGTAAGTTTATTCCATTGTACATTTACCTATTGTGCTTAAGGTTGAAAATTATAGTACTTTAGTAACACTGAAATAATGTACTGATATCTTCCCTGTATTAAAAACCTTTTGTGATTCTGTGAGCATGGCTAGCTTCTTAGAAATAAGACTGTAACCTACTAAATTTACTTTTTATCTTAAATATAATTTAGTTAGTAGTTTTGATCTGCCTCGTGTAACCTATAAAGAATTAATTTTTAAACTATACCTAATTTAAGGTTCTGCATTAAAAACAATCACATTTGCTGTATAAAAATTTCTATTTTTTTTTCCCAAACCCCTTTCTCACTAAGTGGTTTCATAAATTATCGAGATAGTAAATTAACACGAATTCTCCAGAATTCCTTGGGAGGAAATGCAAAGACACGTATTATCTGCACAATTACTCCAGTGTCTTTTGATGAAACCCTTTCTACTCTACAGGTGAGTTTGATTTTTATTTCAATATGGGGGGAAATCATGTTTAAGCAGAAAAAATTATGCACTAAAATTAGGCATCTTTTTTTAATTACATAACATACCTGCTGCAATAAAATTGACATATTGCCTACTAAATACTATTCCTTTATTTTCCCAAATTTCAATCATTCATATCCCATCTCCATAATTTTTGCCACATCCAACACTTCTTTATAAAAAAAAACTCACTTTTTCTACTTATTACAGAAGGAAACTGTGTCAGTCCTATGAATGAAAAAGTAGTATCACTTTCAACAAATAGGTGAACCAAAAAACACGTGTGTGTGTGTGTGTGTGTGTGTGTGTGTGTGTGTGTGTATTTATAACAAAGTAATTCTTGAACTCCTGCTAGCTGGTTGTTGCTACTTTTGCTCTGAGCCTATGGCTTACATTTTCTGTTAAAAAAAGGGAGGGGGGATGAGAAGTGTCAATAGAACAGCTGTCTCAATCAAGGATTCAGTGTTATTTAGTGGTCACCTTCATGGACCCACTTACAGTTACTTCTGCTACTCACACACTAAGAAATATTATTCTAAATAGTTATCGAGCACTGCATCAAGGTAGTGTCAGAGAAGCAAAGATAGAAAGTATAGTCCCTGACTCACAATTTATAGCATCAAAATTTATAGTCTTAGAGGGAAGATGAGACCTGTCTTCCAATGTGATTGCCTTGGATTAATTAACTATTAATAAATAGACTAGAGTTCAGAGAAAGGAGAGATAATTTCAAGTGGAAGCAAAGCTTCAGGATAGAGGGGGCAGTTGTGCTGGACTTGAGGGGTGGCTGGGATTCCAGTAAGCCAGTGTTTGTAGGCTCTCTGTTGGCATGCATCCATCTTCAAGATATTTCCTTCACTCTTCTGAGGACTAGCAGCCAAGGTAAGTTACAAGAACATAGACTAATCTCCGTGTTCAAAAGTATTAAGCCACCAAGGAAGAGTATTGATCTTTCTTTATAAAACTTAATTATAAGAAACCTAAATATTATTAATTATGTTAATTTTTTATATTGAACACTTAATACTTGTATCTTTCCCCAGTTTGCCAGCACTGCCAAATATATGAAGAATACTCCTTATGTTAATGAGGTATCAAGTGATGAAGCTCTCCTGAAAAGATATAGAAAAGAAATAATGGATCTTAAGAAACAGTTAGAGGAGGTATGTATGAACCATGTATTTCAGTAAAGATCAGGGACAGATTGAGAACTAAGATCTGCCCGCATGCCCAGAGATTCTTAATTCATCAGTATCCGAGGTCTGTAACCTCAATTTAAAACATCTTTCAAGGACAGAGAAATCAACTCATAAAAATTTTGGTTTAATTTACTATAAACTGAAAACTTAGATTTCTTGAAATTATTTTAGATTTTGTTTTCATTTCCAAAGGGCAAAATTTGAGATTTTCAAATGAGCCAAGTAGAAACATTCTTTCTAAATTGTCACAAATACATAGGGAATTAGGTTAAAAAGAAAGACCATGTATAGTTACTTAAAACCTTATTTTTTGTATTTTCACAGTATCTTGAATTCTGACCTTAAGATAAAGTCTAATAAAGTAGCATAATCAGTTGTCATTGTAATTTGTTTGTTTTAACCATTGTGGTTTTATATTTCGTAAAAACCTTGTATTTTAGTTATCTTTTTTAAAATAAGTTAAAATTTTAAAAAAGTAAAATACAATCAGCTAAAATATCAAATGGAAGTCTTATGAAAACATCTGTTCTTTTGCCATAGGTATTTAAGTCTCTGCTTTTATGACTTTTCTGCCTATTATTTATATATTTATAGGCAGTTAGTAGAATGGCTTTAACAGCCTTGCTATAATCTTATATATAGTATCTAGAATACACAGGAAGAAATGTGTATTTTACTTTATTATAGGTTTGAGAAATTACTGATTATGGTAACTGCCATAGTAGTAGTATTTTGTAGGAAGGGTATATTTCATTTCAATAAAACCCGATGCAGGGCTCGATCTTACAACACTGAGATCATGACCTTAACTCAAATTAAGAGTCAGACACTTAACTGACTGAGCCACCCAAGAGCTCCCACATACAAATTTAATATTCTATTCTTTTAAGTTACTTTCAAGATTTTAAAATCTAGCTACATTTATTACTAACATAACTTAATATTACATTCTATAGGTTTCTTTAGAGACTCGGGCCCAGGCAATGGAAAAAGACCAGTTGGCCCAACTTCTAGAAGAAAAAGATTTGCTTCAAAAAGTACAGATTGAGAAAATTCAGAACTTAACACGGATGCTGGTAACCTCTTCTTCCCTCACATCACAACAGGAGTTAAAGGTAAAATTTAAAAGATGACAACTCAGACTTGTTATACAAACACTAGGATTGGTATTCCTGTATGTTTATTACATAGTTACACATTTCTTATCCTTTGATATAGTATATTCAGAAAACCCGGAACATTTTGTGTGTTAGCCTATTCATCAGCAAAACCTAAGAAGTTCATTAAATATACTGATCTCTGATCCCTTCTCTAGAGATCCTAATTCAAGAAATCTGAAATACTGACAAGGAATCTATGTAAATATGCTTCTTAAGAAATTCTAATGAAGTTGATCAGGTGATTAAGAACCATCCCTATCTAGGTTGAATAATATTTTCTATTTAAAGAAACAGAAATATTAATCTCAGGAAAATTGATCTAGAATATAGATCAATATAGTGATCACAATTCTGACTTCTAGTATATGTACTTTTTGTTTTTACTAGAGCTGGGGGTATTTTCAGTCCAGTAGGCATTTTTTGACTGATGGTATCATGATTTAAAGGATGGCCTCTGGAGCTTGACTGCCTGGATTTGTAACCTGGTGTTGTCAATTCCTAATTCTTTACCTTAGGCAATTTCTTAAATCCACTTTGCTACAGTTTCCTTATCTATGAGATAGCTTGATTCCCAACTCCTAGGATTGTTATGAGAATTAGGTGAAATAATACATAGAATGTGCTCAACACTACATTTTCCAAATCCTCAATAAATGAATGGTCTAAAGATAATTATTAATAGTATTAATAGACATTATATTCAAGTCACCATTCTAGGTATAAAGAAGACATTCCAAGAGCTATTTGTTGACTAAGTGATGAATAAGAAGCAGCCCAGTGGAACATACAGGGAAGAATATTTCAGGAAGAGATCCACATGTAAAAAAGCTTGGAGTCATAAAAACAATATAATGTATCCCTTAGACTTAAAATGTTTTGGTGGCAGGAGCATTTTTAAATCATAATGAAGGATTTGAACATTGCATTATGCTCAGGGCAAGGAAACGTCTTGTAGGTAACAGGATCACAGTTGTATTTCAGAAAGGTATGGCAGTTTACGTGCATCAGGTTGGTTGGGGCTCTACAAGAACTATGACTCTGGAGATGGAAAAAAATGGGTAAATTAGAGACCTATGTGGAAGGTAGACTCAACAGGACTTCGTGATTATTTACATGTGCGGGGCAGAGAGAGAGAGAACAGTATCCAGAATGATTTGCAAACATTGCTGGGTAGCTGGTAGCAGCAGTCATTGTTAAGGAACACCGAATGAAGAGCAGCGCATCTCTCGGGGTTTTGTTTGGGATATCTCCAGTTTAAGATTTCAGACAATGAAAGATGTGAGGTAGAGATATCAATTTGGATATTAGCTACTGCAGATCTAAGTCAAGTCATGGGAATGGATGGGCTTGTTCTGAGAGCATGTTAGGAGTGAAAAGAAGACCATACCCCAGAACAACTTTTAGATAAAGGTAGAAGAATCCCGAAGGGAGCCAGGATTCGCTCTAGAGTTAAGAAGGAAACAGGGTGAATTGTGGTCACTAAGGGAAGAGAATATTTCAGAGAGGTAGTGGTCAGCGGTGTCCCATTTTACTGAGACGTTAATTAAGATAAATATAGACAATTTTTTGGATTTGGAAACAAAAACTCATTTACAAAGCAATTTGAGTTATGTAGTAGGAGCGAAACCCACCTTACAGAGGGTTGAGATGACCCCAAGTGATGAGATCGTGAACACAGTAGAGGGGACTGATCTCAGAAAAAAAGGATCACTTATAGATCAGCTCACCTATAAAAAGGATGTAGTAATAGGATAGTTAGAAGGATCAAGTAAGAGGAGATAGTACTTATATTTCACAGAGGCTCAGGAGAAGAATGGTAGCTGTGCAATTAGGAAAAACACAAGCAAAGGAGGAGAAACCAGCAAAGCCAAATGAGTGGTGAGGAGTGGTGAGGACAGCTAGCTGGGTGGGATTAGCACCAGGAGACAGAGGTGTTCCTGAAAGGATGCGGAAGGAGTAGACAGATGATGAAGAAAGAGCACAAAAGAGAATCAAAAAGAAACTTGTAGCCAGAGAGAAGTAAGGAGTGAAGAGTTTGTTTTTTAAAAACCAAAAGCAGGGGCGCCTGGGTGGCTCAGTGGATTAAGTCTCTGCCTTCGGCTCAGGTCATGATCTCAGGGTCCTGGGATGGAGTATCAGGCTCTCTGCTCAGCGGGGAGCCTGCTTCCCCCTCTCTCTCTGCCTGCCTCTCTGCCTACTTGTGATCTCTCTCTCTCTGTCAAATAAATAAATAAAATCTTTAAAAAACAACAACAGCAACAACAAAAGCAAACCAACTAGAGCATTCATTCATCAGGCTGTTAGGAGGGAGTTGGTGAGGATAACAGATGAATAGATAACCCAGGGAGCAAGGTCCCCAGGGAGAAAGAACAATGAGGTTAGGAGCACTGAAGGAGGTATTAGTTTTACTTAATTGGAAGAGAACTGGCATTGTGAAGGCTGTGTGGAGATTGACTCACTTAAGAAAGTTCGAGTAGACTGTCTGTCCCTTCCCAGTTAGAGCTGGCCTCCCCAAAGTGCTTTTGGTAGCTATGGTGTGGTGGCAGCAGCTTCCCTGCTAGAGAACACTGGATTACTTGGAAAGTTGTAAGCCTATTCCTTTCCATTAAGTCCCAGAAAAGTTTGTAGGGAAACTTTCAAATAAAACATGAATTTTAAATAATAGTTTCATCAAATATTTTATGGGGTTAAAAACTGATTTTAAAGTTTGTTTTCTTAGGACATCCTTAGACTGGTATGTTATTAAAGTAGGCTTAAAAAGAATTCTACCAAGTCCATGGTTTCCAAAAAATGTAAACTAATTCCCTCATTTCATGATATTTGAGCCCAGATCTGTGTGAGGTAATTTTGATTTTTTTTTTCCTCTTTAGGCTAAAAGAAAACGAAGAGTCACTTGGTGCCTTGGTAAAATTAACAAAATGAAAGACTCAAATTATATAAATGAATTTAATATGTCAACAAATGTAACAAAAACACGTAAGGCTGCTGTAAACGTAGTGGGGGAAATTGATGAATGTGAGTGCTTTTTCAGCTGTTTTTAATTACAAAAGCATCCCTTTAAAGAACTACATTATTTATAACTCAGTTAATGTGATAAACACATTTAATAAATGTATGCATTTTAGATGCAATCACAATGGAGGTAATGATAAATAATAGTGATTTCAAGAAAGTGAACATTCTATATTATTTTCACACTCTTAATAATGATACACTTTAGTTGAAACGTGAGACATTTTGTTGCTGGTTCTAATCATTATCCAATTAAATTAGTATCCATATAACATCTGCCTTAAACTTTGTTTAATCTTGAAAGGGTAGCATTTCACAGGTGTGTTTCAAAATAATGTCTCCAACATCAGCAGTATTTTTAAAGGGCATTTTAAAATCTATTTATAAGGATCAAATCTCAGAGTTAGTATTTGTCCCTGTTACCTATATTTTATCAAGGATCGAATATTTTATTACTAATTCTAACCAGGGATCTTAGTTCATATAATAATATAAATGATCATATATGTTAATGTATTCTTGGCATTCATATTGTGAGCACATTAGCTAATTGGAGCTTAGTATTACCCCTGATCAGATTTTTTTTTTTAGTCTTTGACTTTTAAGAATCTTTATGGATAAATTTCTTTTTCTCCTAATTCTAGCTTTCTGCTCAGAGTCTGATATTTTCAGTAATACTTTTGATACATTAAATGAGACAGAGTGGAATCCAGCAACAAAGCTACTAAGTCAGGTAACTTAAATGTATTTTATAAAACATTATCCTCTTACTCTTTAAAATTCACTTTTTGTTGATGTTTACATTGTTGTAGCACCACATTGCTAGCTCTGACTTAATTTCAGTAACAGTTTTGGTTCTAATTACTCGTTACACTCCTAGTTGATAACTGGCATGTAGAGGAAACTAAAAATTTTGTAATGCAGGTGTATGGTAATAAGTACACCTTTGCATCTAGTTCTTTCCCAGCAGATCTTGGTATCTATGATTTTTTTTTAGTTTCTCTTTTTCTTTAGACAATCCCCTAAGGGTTTTATAAAGTGTCAAAATTCTCAGGTATACAGTAGAATGACACAGCAGGGAGGGGGTAATATTGCCAAATCATACTGAGAAATAAAAGTGGTTTCATCAAAATTTTAGGGAATACTACAGTGAATACTTCAGTAGGTATATAGAGTCCATATTGACTTTCTAGACTACTAATGTCCAAAGAAGTACAGTATAGTTTTATAAATGTATTTGTTAAGAAAATTTCATTTTAGTTTTAGAATAAAATTGCAGTGATTCTTGGGAATTATTATTATCATTACTTAACCATTGTATTAGTTAAAATTAGGTCTTATGGTTAAAGTTAGGTGTTATAACTAAATCTGGTTTTGGTTACAACAGGAAAACTTAGAAAGTGAGCTAAATTCACTTCGTGCCAACTATGATAATCTGGTATTGGACTATGAACAACTAAGACGAGAAAATGAAGAAATGGAATTGAAATTAAAAGAAAAGAATGATTTGGATGAATTTGAGGCCCTTGAAAGAAAAACAGAGAAAGATCAGGAGGTAAGAGATATGGAAACATGAAACTAAAACAACACTTTTAAAAGAAGCATCATTCTCTTAAAGATACTTATTTCTATGCATGATGTATGGAAAATCCAACCATTTTCTATGTGTACACACAATATAGAGAATTTAAGAAGTAATTCATTTATATTATTTTTAAAATATTTAAATCATTTGTTTCACATATGAATTATTTTGCTCAAACGTTAATGTGTTGAGCACACCAGAAATACTGTCTAGAATATAACCATTTCCTGCTGAGACCAATATGAATTTTACTATCTGGCTGAATGTTTTACGCATGGATACTCTGTGTTAATGGATTTCATTTTCTTTAAAAGTATATTCCCGGGGCGCCTGGGTGGCTCAGTGGGTTAAAGCCTCTGCCTTCGGCTCGGGTCATGATCTCAGGGTCCTGGGATCAAGCCCCGAGTTGGGCTCTCTGCTCAGCGGGGAGCCTGCTTCCTCCTCTCTGCCTGCCTCTCTGCCTACTTGTGATCTCTGTCTGTCAAATAAATAAATAAAATCTTAAAAAAAAAATATTTAAAAAAAAGTATATTCCCAAATATTTAGAACATTATTAGAATAGCTGGTAAAGCTGATTTTGATCATGTCTTTTTCCATATCAGAGAGTTATGAAAATTAGTGTAACTAATACTAAATACTAGTAATGAAATTTTTAGAAATGAAACAGATCACTTAAATTTTCTAAATATATAATATTAAGCTACATGTTAAGAGAACCTAATCCAGAAACACTCAGACTTCAGACACTTAGAAATTGCCCGAGAAATTCAAGAGATTTCTTAAGAGCAGACTGTCCTTAACCTAAAGGTCACAGACATTATAAAATTACTCTGCAGAATTTTTAAATGCTTATTCATTACTCTGGAACAAGAATCTATAGCCATTATCAGATGATGAAGCAATCTTTGACTCCCCCTACCCCTCAAAATAAGAGCCAGTGTTCTGGTGTAGTTAAAATATGAGTTAATTTGCAGCTACTTCTGAGATTTCTGTGAGGATAGCCCAAAGGGCCACAATGTTTTTACCTCAGTATTGTTTCATTTCTTACCCTCTTTTTTTTTTTTTTTAAATAAGGAAAAAAGAAGTCAGTGCCAAAAGTATTATTTCCATTCTACCTACAAATTAAAGTTAATCCTGGGAGGCCTGGGTGGCCTCTGCCTTCGGCTTAGGTCATGATCCCAGAGTCCTGGGATCGAGTCCCACATCAGGCTCCTTGCTCAGCAGGGAGCCTGCTTCTCACTCTGCCTGTTCTGCCTGCAGCTCTCTGTGCTCCTGCTCTCTCTCTCTCTCTCTCTCTCTGACAAATAAATAAATAAATAATCTTTTAAAAAAAATAAAATAAAGTTAATCCTGCATTTCATGAGTATGTATCCTAAGATGCAAAGTCTATATGTTCTCCACAGAGTTTCATTTAATTTGTTTTAAAATTTGCATGTTAACAAAATACAAAATGTTGTATATTGACCTGTAGACTTCAGTCAATAAAAATGGAGTTTTTCAAGAAAGAGGGTGGTCTAGTGTCATGGTTAAGAGCATGGTCTCTGGAGCCAAACTTGCTTCTGAATAGGATACAACGCCTTGAGCGAGTCCCAGAATCTCTCAGGACTTACTTCCTTTTTCTCTCCACCCTGGAGGTTGAACCAGGTGCTTACCAAGGCCCTTTCTAACTCCAAATTTCATCTAATTGTATCTTACTTATTATAAATAATAGGTCATAAAATTAACTTTGGGCATAAGTATAGCAATAATTTCTCTAAGTTTTTTACATGATTTATATGTCAATTAATAATAAAACTGAAGCTCATAGAGTATATGACTTGACTCACATCCTGATTTTTTTTTCCTTTTATCCACAGTCAAGGGGGAAAATAATCCTATTCTTTTCATCTTCACTTGGACACAACTAAAATTCTAGGTTCTATATGGTAACCTAAAATATTAAGTAATATAAACTTACTCTTTTGAAAGGTAGTTCTATTCTATTTTAAACTAAAAATACAAGTCTGTGTATGCAGTAAAATATGTTCCCAAACCTCCATTTTGGGGAAAAGCTTAGCCAAAAGAAGTAAAAAATCAAATTATGGCCTTGGGACATGTGGTCATTGCCCTGGTTTGCCCTAATGGTCTTATAAATCACCAGAGCCCTATTTCATTTTCAAATGGGCATATAGGAATACAGTATGTTTAAATAATAATTTTTACAAGGAGGGGTAAACAAAGTCAAGTATTATCAAACTCAGGGAACAAAGGAAATTCCAACCCTCTACCTGATTTAACTTGCTTAATTTTAGAATTTTAACAACTTGGAGGTTTTTGTCTTGAGGTATTAAATATTTTTTTTAATCTGCTGAACATTACAGTTGAAATCTGTAATTTTTTTTATATAGCCACCAACTAACTTTTAATCATATCATATATTTTCTCTTTATGCTTAGCATCCTAAATAATACCTCATTCAGAAGTTGTTGTCCAGGCTTTACAAAAGTTCATCTTTAGATTTAGATTAATGAGAACTAGTACTTAAAGTGCTATTTTAAATGAGAAGTGAGATAAGTTTTCTTTCTAGATGTTTATTTTCTAAAATAAAAGAGTAATTTTGTAGTTCTTCCTTATTGGTAAATGTGATTTTGTTGCACAGAATTTAGAAACAAGAAAAAAAAGATAAAAGATGGAGTTATTTTAAATTATAGCCAACACAAATGTCTAAAATTTTGCGGAACAGTTGATAGCCACTAACCACATGTGACGATTGAGTACTTGAAGTGTGGCCGGTCTGAACTGACTTAAAAATATGAAAAAAAGAGAATGTAAACTATTTAGTTTTTTATATTGATTACATGAATAAGTGGTAATATTTTGGATATATTAGGTTCAAATATATTTTTAAATTAGTTCTATTTTTTTTAATGCAGCCAGTAGGAAATTTTCAATGACTCACATAATATTTCTGGATGATGCTGACCTACAATGGGAATGTTAACACTATTCTGAATCTAAAACTAGTTAGAACTGAATTAAGCATTCAGAAAATATTACTTTAAAAAGATGCTACTTTCATAAATCCCTTACATTCTACAAGAATTTGCCTTTACTTTTTTCTTCTTTTTTAATCGTATTTTATTTAAATTCAGTTAATTAGCATGTAGTATATCATTAGTTTCAGAGGTAGAGTTCAGTGATTCATCAGTTGCATGTAACACCCAGTGCTCATTACATCATGTACCCTCCTTAATGCCCATCATTCTGTCACCCCCATCCCCCACCCACCTTGCCTTTACTTTTTCAGGACTCATCGAATTATGAAGATTTCATAATTCTAAGAGAAAGTATGTTTATCTATGATAAGTTGTCATTTATGTGTTCTGACACAAAAATATGTAGTATTCAAATATTTAATGCTCCAGATATTTGATGGAAAGGAAACTTTAATAGAAATATATGTATCTTTAGGTATTCTTTATACTTTTAGACAGCTGAAAAATATAAAGCAATAACATCATCTTTCCAATATTTTCTGTGGAATGAACCAACAAGGTAATAACTGATAATCTTATACATATCTCTGTGCTTTAGTGAACAGTGATATTATTTTAAAAGCACCACATGAAACTACCCTAATCCAGACCTAAATTTTAAAACATAAATCCTTAAAAAGTATGCCAGTATAAAGCTAAATGGCTAATTTGTGGGAAGAAAACAAAAAAATCTTGTAGAATAAATACATTTCTGCACTTAACTTCCCCAAAACAAAAATTTATTAAGAGTTTTAAAGTTTGATTACCAGTATATCTCCTCCAAGGGATGCATACTAATTTGCTTTTGACATTTTTATAGCATTATTAACAGACAGCATAACTGTTACTTGGGTCATGCTGAGGTTTTTTTCTTGTTTGCTTGTTTTACAAGGTTTGGAGATATTTTTGTTTGACTTACTGGGTTTCTGTATGTTTTGTATCTTCAAATAATGAGGCGCTCTGTAACAGTAGCTTGAACAATTGATCTCTCAATCCCTTCTTACTGTTTTGGTGATTCTGAAGCAGTGAATAAATGCTATCTTTTGGGGGGAGTTTCTTTTTTTCTTCTTTTTTTTTTTTTTTTTGCTTTATTAACTATTGGTTTGCTCTGTTGCCTGTTCACATGCTCTTACAGATGCAACTAATTCATGAAATTTCCAACTTAAAGAATTTAGTTAAGCATGCAGAAGTGTATAATCAAGATCTTGAGGTGAGCATTTATGTTGGTATTTCTATTATAAAGAACTAGAACTATAAAATGTACATCATACATAATTATTTCAGAAAATAAAAGGAACATCTTGTTTTTTAAATATCAACTTTTTAAATTTTACTAACAGTTTAAACTATTAAACATAAGTTCTTTTTAATCTCCTAAAATTTAAATCCAATAAAATATGTTTCACTTTATTTTTGTTTCACACTTATAGAATGAACTAAGCTCAAAAGTAGAGCTGCTTAGAGAAAAGGAAGACCAGATTAAGAAGCTACAGAAATACATAGACTCTCAGAAGTCAGAAGATATGAAAATGGACTTGTCATACTCATCGGTAAGAATTAGGTTTATTTTGTTGTTTAATCATGTAGGCACTTGTAGTACACCATCATCATTGTTATAGCAAATGCTTGTATTGAACTTACTGTGTGCCAGATGTTGTAATTTTTTTACATATAGTATTTTATTTAATCTTGTCAATGACTCTATGAAAGAGGGACTGTTAGTATCATTGCTGTTTTATGGGTAAAGAATCATTCGTACAGAGTTAAGGATATCATTCTTTGAATATTAGTAAGTCGAGGATGAGTTTCCATTAAAAATCAGTAACTCAGGGGCACCTGAGTGGCTCAGTGGGTTGAAGCCTCTGCCTTCAGCTCGGGTCATGATCCCAGGGTCCTGGGATCGAGCCCCACATCGGGCTCTCTGCTTAGTGGGGATCCTGCTTCCCTCTCTCTCTCTGCCTGCCTCTCTGCCTACTTGTGATTTCTGTCTGTCAAATAAATAAACAAAATCTTTAAAAAAAAAAAAAAGTAATTCAAAATTTTTTATTTTTTTAATTGTTTTATATAAATGCGTGCAGAAGTATGTAGTCAGTATATTCAGGTGAACACTTGTATTGGTATTGATAATTAACTAGACCTGTACATATGGCATGTAACTGAGCATGATTTTATAAATTTTATTAATATTAATGCGTTCTTATAATTTAAATAACTATTTTAACAGTTTGGTATTTTTCAGAAACTGTAGTTCTAGATGATTTTAGTTGGTATAAGATACGTCATTGGGGCGCCTGGGTGGCTCAGTTGGTTAAATGACTGCCTTCAGGCTCAGGTCATAATCCCAGGGTCCTGAAATCAAGCCCCCAAATTAGGCTCCCTGCCTCTGCTGCTTTCCTGCTCTCTCTCTGTCAAATAAAATAAAATCTTTAAAAAAAAAAGATTTGGCATTAAGGGTCTCCTGGGTGGCTCAGTAGGTTAAGGGTCTGCCTTCCGCTCAGGTCATGATCCCGGAGTCCCAGAATCAAGCCACATCAGGCTCAGTGGGGAGTCTGCTTCTCCCTCTGCCCTTCACCCCACAGGTATGCTCCTTCTCTCAAATAAACAAATAAAATCTTTAAAAAAAAAAAAAATAATGGCATTAAATAACATTTAATCTCATGGCAAAATTGTTCATTTTTGCTACGTGCTTTCTATTCTATTTGCTTTGATATTCCTGATTACTTCAAGAAAGTATCAGTTTGATCCTAGTTTTTAACACTCTTTTTAAGAAGGCAACAGTTTCTAGCTGAAATTTTGGTTTCTGTCATTCTTTGGTTTCCATTTGAGTTTTTCTGGAGTACTTTTTATTACCTTCTATTAGGACTCTTCGGTTACCTGTTATCAATGACAAACGATCCTTTGTAAAAGTAATCTTACTGTTTTAAGGCACTGGGAAGATAGGCACTTTCCTATCATCCTGGAGTGTCTGTTGATAGAGTGGCAAGCAGAATTGCCCACTTTTTAAAAGTTGTTATTTCTTTCTCTTTATTCATCCAGTTTATTCATTCATTCATTTGTGCATTAATATTCTGCCAAGGATATATGTGGTTGAATTTATGTAAGCTAATTTTCAATTTGTGATTTCATATCCTTAATCTTAACTATGAACTACTCACCTGCCATGTTGTAGAATGACTTAAAACTACACAAGAAATTTTAACAAGCTAGCTGAACAACAATTGTGTTAACCTTTTTTAAACAATAAGTTTTCTCAGTCTACATAATGCCTCTATAACTTGGAAAAGCATAGTCAGAGTTTTTTAAATATTTTTATTATGGAAAATATTATTTCAGCTTTCATAAATAATGAACTTGATAATTAGCATATTTTCACCATTCTTTATTTATTCAGAATAACATCTATGTACATGTTCTCTAAAATCTTTTCCAACTCTCACTAAGTTAGATTTCGCTAAATTCTTTTTGTCGTGTATATAGGAAATCACTGAAGACCTAAGACAAATGAAACAGACTCTGCTTGATGCTGAAACTGTAGCCCTTGATGCCAAGAAAGAGTCAGCCTTTCTTAGAAGTGAAAATCTGGAGCTGAAAGAGAAAATGGTAATTGTTTCCTGTAATATTTATAATAAAACAGTTGTCACAACCAGTACATTTCTGTGAATTTGCAGTGTTTCTCCTAACAGAAAGAACTTACAAGTACATACAAGCAAATGGAAAATGATATTCAGTTATGCCAAAGTCAACTGGAAGCAAAAAAGAAAATGCAAGTTGATCTGGAGAAAGAACTACAATCATCTTTTAATGAAATAACAAAACTCACCTCCCTTGTAGATGGCAAAGTTCCAAAAGGTATTTCATAATTTCAGACTTAATTCTTTGCAGATCTGACTTTGTCTAGAAACCTACCTGAAGGATTTTGTGACTACATTCCAATGATTAGAAATTTTTTATTCTCTTATCTAATTGTTTTAATAGCCTAATAATGAGTTTCAGTATTATTTGAGATCAGTATTTATAACTGCTTCCCTGAAATTCTGATTCATAAGGGTTTAGGAATTATTTTTCAAATAAATTAGACCTGATTTTCAAAAAGTGGTTGAAGAACTATTAACTGTTCACCTGTTAACCAACATTGCCTCTTTCTTTCATAAATTTTATACAGTCTGATTAAATAATCTAACTTTGCATGTAATTTAGATTGTCCCAATAACTGCAGGCTGTTATAATTTACCCAAAATGTCCTAGATTTGCTCTGTAATTTGGAACTGGAAAGAAAGATTACTGACCTCCAGAAAGAACTGAATAAAGAAGTTGAAGAAAATGAAGCTTTGCATAAGGAAGTTAATTTGCTCTCAGCATTGAAATCTTTACCCTCAGAAGTAGAAATGCTGAGGAAAGAGGTAAACACATTTTTAAGCAAATAACTCTTCTTTTGAAATAAAAACCTTTGTAATAGCACTTTAAATATTTTGCTGTAGTATATCTTAAAATAGCAGTCAAGAGACTATAAAGATTTGACTCAACTTGTTAGGAATAGAAATGAATGTAGTTCCTCCTCAAATTTCCTTATATTATTAGAAAGCACATTTTCAAAGCCTATTTAACAGTATGCTTAGTGACCTGATCAACGTAACAACCATTTCTACAGTCCTCAAATGTTTCACTTAAATAGAATTCTAGGCGGACCTGGGTGGCTCAGTTGGTTGAGCATGTGACTCTTGATTTCAGCTCAGGTTGTGATCTCGGGGTCGTGGGATCCAGCCCCACAGTAGCAGTCTTCTTATCCCTCTCCCTGTGCTCCCCCACTATGTCACTCACTGTCTGAAATAAATTAAAAAAAAAAAAATTTTTTTTTTAAGCAAGGTTTTATGGGGGCATCTAGCTGCTCAGTTAGTAGAGAGTATGAACTCTTGATCTCAGGGTTGTAAGTTCAAGCCCCACATTGGGTGGAGAGATGATTTAAAAATAAAATCTTTGAACAGAATTCTATGGTCCATACTTTTTTTCATCTTTTTTTTTGGTACTAATTCTGTCACTATGTTGAATAAAAAAGAGCAATGAGATATAAAGGAGGGAATTGATAAAGTTTAGGGGTAAATCTTGCAGTGTAAATCTTGCAGGCTAGTGAACAGTCCTGTAAACCATCTGCCAAGCTTTCTTTTCTCTTTACCTTTCTAAAAGAAATAAAACTGACAAGTGGTTGAAGACCAAATGGCAGATATCATGCTAAAGAACTCTAGGAACATTAATTAGTCATTCTAAAAACTCTTTAAAGTAGGTGCTGTTTTTTAGCTCAGCAAGTAGTTATGAAGCCAATAGTTGAGCCAAACAGAAGTGTCTCCTATCCTGAGTCCATGATTGAAACAACCCTGCTCTGTTACCCCTGTCCTTAGTCTCTGCTTTAAGTTTGCTTCTCTTCTTCCCACCAATTCTACTTTACCATTAACAATGATTGTACTGTTCATAAGCTGGATATGGTTTATTTAAATAATAATTCAAATAAACCTTAATTATTTAAATCATTCAGGGATTACATTTTTAGAAATTGGAGCTGCATTCAAAGGCTTTAAAAAAAATTTTCAAATTCTAAGAAAAAAAACAAAAAATGATACACCAAGAAGTTAGAAAATACTTTAGAATGATAGATAAGGAAATAAAGGCACATCCTGAAATAATGTTTTTCTACTGAGTATCCTTCTCCATGTAATCCTTACTAGAACCCAAAGAGATTAGAAAACAAAACTGAAGGTAAAGTCAAAGAGGATAATATACAGGGATGGTAACAATAAAAATGTTGCCTTTAGGGGCACCTGACTGGCTCAGTGGGTTAAGCCGCTGCCTTCGGCTCAGGTCATTATCTCAGGGTCCTGGGATCGAGCCCCATGTCGGGCTCTCTGCTCAGCAGGGAGCCTGCTTCCCCCTCTCTCTCTACCTGCTTGTCTGCCTACTTGTGATCTCTGTCAAATAAATAAAATCTTAAAAAAAAAAAAAATGTTGCCTTTACTTAGTAAAATCTTTGCTTAATTTCAATGTCTTCCCCTCCCCCAACCCCAAGGAAACTTTTTTTCCCCTGAAAGCTGCTTCAGTAGATCCTACAATGCTAACATAGCTAAATTTTACTTCTTTTCCATAGATGCATGATAAATCTGAAGAACTTTGTATAATGACATCAGAAAGAGACAAATTGTTTTCTGAAGTAGTTCAAAAGGAAAGTAGAATTCAAGACTTACTTGAAGAAATTGGGAAAACTAAAAATGACCTAGCAACTACCCGGTTGAATTATGAAAGCACTGATCAAGAATTCCAAGATTTTAAAAATCATCATATTGAATTTGAGCAAAAGTATAAGATGGTCCTTGATGAGAATGCAAGAATGAATCAGGAAATAGGAAATCTCTCCAAACAAGCTCAAAAACTTGGTTTAAGTTTGGATGCTTTGAACACAGAGGTTGGTACAAGACATCCTAGGGAAGCAGTCTTTAGCCTTCTGAGATTTGGCTTCCATATATATACACCACAGAATGCTCTGCTTTTCACATTTACTTTTTTTTTTATTTTAAAGCTTCCTCCCAAATCTGAAGAACTTCAGCCGAAAACAACTGAGAGTCAAAAAAGTTCAAATGAAGTGGAAGAGCTGAAGGAACAATTAGAAAATAGAGATTTGAGGCTGCAAACTATGGAAAAGGAAAAAACAATGATCGCTGAGCAACTTCAACAAACTTTAGCAGAAGTAAGAACCTTAACCCAAGAAAAGGAGGACCTAAAACAACTCCAGGAGAGCCTGAACATTGAGAGGGACCAACTCAAAAGTGACATTCAGGATACTGTAAACATGGTAAGGCTTTGACTGAGTAAACTCTGAAAACTCAGAGCCTCTTTACAAACAGTACCAGAGCCATCACTCATGATTAATGATCAAGTAGTCACTATACAATTACTTCCACTATTTCACATTATTCTAATGGAAATTGTTTTATTTCTCTGACAAAGAATATAGATACCCAAGAACAATTAAGAAATGCTCTTGAGTCTTTGAAACAACACCAAGAAACAATTAACATGCTAAAAATGAAAATTTCTGAAGAAACTTCCAGGAGTTTGCATATAGAGGAGAACCTAGGAGAAACTAAGGATGAATTCCAGGAAAAGGTAAATGGTGTTTCCATTCAAAGTTTTATATATGTGTAGATGAGCTTTCTCTTCTACCTCAAACACTTAAGTACATGCTGATAATTGCAATCTTGTTTATTATTCATAATGCTATTAACTAACAATACTTTATAAGCTGTAACCCTAATGTCTTTAAGATAATTTCAGATATAATTGCTTAAAATCAATTTGAAAAAAAAGGCAAAAATTAATTCAAACTTTGAGCTGATATTTTCTGAGGCCTGACATATTTTAAATGTCTTTAAAAACCCCTCTGAATTCTAAGAATATAAGAGAGATTATTAATTATTAACCATGTCTAAAATATTTGTTTTATGTCAGATTTTACATATTAAACTTGCTTAGAGATCCCTATAAAATCAATGTGTATATTTTATTTATGCCTGTTTTCTAGGGTTTATGCCATAATTTTACTATCAGGTTTTTAAATCTCACTTTAATTTATTCTAAGTAGTATGGTTTATTTTGTTCTGAGATCTTAGGAGAATAAGGTCTTAGCTGGTTATTTAATTATGTACAAGAAAGGCTACGAGAGGCTAGTGATTTTTTTTTTTTTTTTTTTTAAGATATGTGTTAGTCCAATAGGGCAGCCATCACAAAATATCACAGACTGCTGACTAAAACAACAGAAATTTACTTTCTCCTGGTTGTGGAGGCTAGAAGTCCAAGATTAAGGTGCTAGAAAATTGAGTTTCCGTTAAGTCTTCTCTTCACTGCATACAGATAGCACTTTCCTTCTGTGTTCTCACAGAACCTTTCTCCTATGCTCAAGTTGAGAAGGATCACTGGTGTTTCTTCCTCTACTTAAAAGGACACCAGTCCCGGGGTGCCTGGGTGCCTCAGTCAGTTGGGCGACTGATTCTTGATTTCAGGTCAGGTCTTGATCTCAGTGTTGTGAATTTGAGCCCCATGTCTGGCTCTGCACTGGGCATGGAGCTGAATGAATGAATGAATGGATACCAATCCTATGGTATTAGGGCTCCAGTTTTATGACCCCATTTAATTACCTTAATTACCCACCTTAAAGGATTTCTCTTCACATATAGTCACATAGGGTTTAGGACTTCAGCATTAATATTGGGAGGACAAAATTCAGTCTGTAACAGATAATTGCCTATAATTTCATCCAATGGATTCGTTTACTATATACATTTCTGTTTTTCAAAAATGCCTTTGATATATATTATCAACAAGATATTTTATACTGTCTTTCAATTTTATGCACTTAATGCTATTTAATCCAAAATATTTGCTACTAGGAATTTAAAACATCCATCAGTGGGAGACTGGTGAAATAATCTTTCATACATCCATAGCTTGGAATTGCATATGTATCTATAATATGTATCTATGTATATAGATAATGCAACTGGGTTTATACAGTCATAAAATTTTTTAAAACTGCGTATTACATGCAAACAGAAAAATCACCAGGATGGACATTTTATTAAATAAAAACAAATACTGCTTCAGAATAATTCAGTAAGCTCCAACTTATATAAATAAATCTCTTTACAGATTTATATGTTATTACCTTATATAATGAGCTTTTTTCCCACATTTGCCCGGGGTACAGTATTCTTGCCTTGGAAAAGCTTTTTCTCTCTCTCCCTATGCTTTAGTACTTCTCTCCTAGAAAAGCATTTTCACTTGTTTTATATGTTTTATGTTCTTAGCTTATCTATAGTTTGGATCAATCAAATAAGCCAAAGGCATTTGACTTTGATTTAAAATTTATAACTTTCACTTTCATTGAGGGCAGGTTTTTTAAAAGATTTTTGAAAGTAAGATACAACAATTAATAGCTGCTTTTAAACAAATGCAAAAATGCAGTCGTAGGGCCTCATGAGAAGGGGTGTAATAGCAGAAGAGTAAGGGAAAAGAAGAGTTCTATTCACTGGGACCAGCTAGTGTGTGGTATTAAGTTTATGTTAGAAGCATCTATGTCGATAAAAAATGTCCAACAGGCTTTTTTGTTTCCCAGGGGTTTCTCAAATCTGGGATGGAAGGCTGGGGTCAGCTTGGTCTTCTGTTACTATGTTAATGATGGAATCCCACATGGACCCCTCTGTTCATCTGGGCCCCACAGGGCTGCATTAGTAGGTCTCTCATAAATCCCCTAAAAGTGCCCACATTGAATCCTTGATGTTTCTCTCTCTAGAAAGGCAGTTTCTCTAGTGTCTTGCAACAGTAAGTTTAAACAATGATTAGTAAGCTTATCTCATGTAAAGGACACAATTCTTTTTTTTATTTATTTAATAATAAAATCTGTTAGATTTTCTCATGGTAACTGAAATACTTTCTAGGCTGAGTTTAGTTCTAAAATATCCTTTGGGTATTCTCACATACTTTGTCTCAGCCTGCTTTATCTTTGTGTACAGTCCTATATTTAGGAGCACAGATGTAAGATTCTGAAGTACAGTATCTGACAAACTCGTCCCAATGACCGTATGTTCCTTACATTAAGTTCTAATGTATTAGATCTGTGTTTGCCATTGTTAGAAACTCAAGCATACTGCCAGTAGTAAGAGATAGTAAAATAAAGTATGATTTGTCCAAACCCATTCTAGAGAATTGAGCAACTACTCAAAATTATAATTTGAAGATTAGGTAACAGCATGGGAAAATGTATGTGCTCTAAGTGGAAAAAGCAAAATTGAATATTTTATATATATATATATATACATATATATATATATATATATTAATTACTGTATTCAAAAGAAATTTTTCAAGGACAGACTCTGAAAGGAAATATTCTAGAATTCCATTAGTGGGTTGTGTAAAGCTGGTATGTTGGATGATTTTTTTTTCTCTTTACTTTTCAGTTTTTTTCCAATGTAATTGTAGATTATTATAAAAACTTTTTTTAAAAGATTTTATTTATTGGAGAAAGAGAGAGAACGTGGGGAGGGGCAGAGGGAGAGGAAAAGAGAATCTCAAGCAGACCCCACTGAATGTGGTGCCTGACACATAACTCAAGCCAAAATCAAGAGTCGGATGCTTAACTGACTGAGCCACCCAGGTACCCCATTATTAAAATTTTTTAAAACATATTTAAAACTTCATAAAATACAGCCAATATGGAGCTGTATTTATTTCCTGGGTGTGTAAGGTTACATAGTGATAACCTAATTTCACACCAATTATTTTAATGTCAGTCTTTGTCTCACTTGATCAAGAAGTATATGTGTTAGGTTACCTTTGCTTAAGACTTATTTATGGATAAATTAATTTATATAACGTGCTTTTTTTTAAGCAGAACATAAAAAGTATGTATTTTTAAAAGGTGGATTATACTACTATAATATGAAATCTATTTTTATCAAAGTTATTTTGCTCTCTCATATGATAAAACTCCAACCTTTTGTGAATATGACTGCTTCTGAAAATAATGATTTGTTGTGAGTGGGGTGATAGAGAATCATTTCCAGCTTTTGATGGAAAGAACATGGTGGAGTTCAAGGTGGCTTACTCTTTCTTTTTTTTTTTGTTAAAGATTTTATTTATTTGACAGATAGAGAGAGATCACAAGTAGACAGAGAGGCAGGCAGAGAGAAAGGGGGAAGCAGGCTCCCCACCAAGCAGAGAGCCCAATGCGGGACTCGATCCCAGGACCCTGAGATCATGACCCGAGCCAAAGGCAGATGCTCAATCCACTGAGCCACCCAGGCGCCCCTGGCTTACTCTTTCTTAAAATTAGGTTGACCCATCATCATATATGAAGATAATTGTTAATTATCTACAGCTGTTCAGGTAGTTCTTAACCCATGAAAAAGAATACACTTAAGGACACAAACTCTGGAGCCAGACCTCTTGGCTTCAAATCCTGAGTGACCTTGGGCAAATGACCTATCATCCTCTCTCAGGTTCATGTTCCACATCTGTTGAATGGAAATAATACTCGTACCTACCTCATAAGGTTAGAGTGAAGAGTAAATGTGTCAATAAATGAAAAGAATGCCTGGTAAATATAAGTAATGTAAGTTTTGGCAAATTTCATTACTATTAAAATTGTAATTAACTGAGAAATTCTTTATTTACATTTTAGGTGGTTGACACAAATAAAAAACAGAATTTGAAAGCTAAAAATACTCAAGCACTGATTGTGAGTGTTGAAGATAATGAGCTAACTGAGCAACAGAGAAAGATGTTTTCTTTAATACAGGAGAAAAATGAACTGCAACAAATGTTAGAGAGTATTACAGCAGAAAAGGAACAATTACAGACTGACCTAAGGGAAAATATTGAAATGGTAGGGTTTAGCACTGTATACTTAGCAATATATTCTTGTCTTGTATGTTGTGGATTTTTACAACTTTATTGAGGCATAATTTACATGTGAGAAATGTATCTGATGCAAGTGTACAGTCTGATGACTTTTGACAAATGTCTCTATTTGTGTACCCTCCACCCCAGTCAAGGTGTAGAGCATTTACCTCTCCCTTCAGAGCTTTCTTGCGCCTTGACCCCTGCAATTCTGATCTCACTCTCTACCCCATATAGTCAATGTCCTGATATTTTTTAACCGTAGGACACTTTGTCTCTTCTAGAACTCCATACAAATAGAATCATACAACATGTACTCTTTTGTACCTTACTTTTTTTACACTCCTTTTTATTGCTAGGTAGTGTTCCATGTATGAATAGGCCACAAGTTGTTTAGCCTTTCTCCTGTTGATGGAAATTTGAGTTCTGTCCACTGTTTGGCTATTTTGAGTGAAGCTGCTGTAAACATTCTTACACAAAACTTTTTATGAACATTTCTTTTTAAAAGTTCTCAAGTGTATCTAAATGGAATAGCAGGGTCATAGCAAATTACTAGACTGATTTCCAAAGTAGTTGTGCCATTTTACATTCCCAGCAGCAAATTAAGAGAATTCTTATGATTTCACATCCTCACCAATGCTTCATATTATTGGTGTTTTCAATGTTAGCCATCCTATTGGGTATATACCTCATTGTTTTCATTTGCCTTTCCCTAACGATTAAGGATATTGATCATCTTTTCATATGCTTATTGGCTATTGCATATCTTTCTATAAATTATCTGTTCTCTCAGTGATGTGTTGTGGATTTTAGTGTACATGTCTTTATCCACGTTTTGTTAAATTTATCCCTAAGTGTTTCTCTTCATTTATTCTGTTGTAATTTTTAAACTTCGTTGTTAATTATTCATTGTTAATGTTTGCCATATTGTCAAATCTACTTTAGTTTTTGATTCCGTATTTAGAGGCAATATAGTATGTATAGATTGAAATTGACATTTTTTGAAGTTTGCTGTGGATTACAGGAGAACCTGAACTTTTGTGTATTTTTCCATATTTCTTGGGGTTTTCTGGTCAAAAGAGCTAAGTTTAAAGAAGAATACAGACAAAAGTCATAGTCTGTTCTTGGTCTCATGTTTGCAGTGTTTTTGTGGTCATGACTTGAGACTGCACTGTTTAAGCTGATAACTAGGGTTAGCCTACATCATGCTAGCAAAAGATAGCTGCCATTTTGAGCTTGCTGTTAACTGGTGCTCTAAATCGTAACTATTCTGGCATATGAAGAGCCCATAACTAGTCTTGTCATCAGTCCATGAAAGTTAGAAACAGTCTCCTTTGGCTTCAGGGTAGAAAATGGGCAAACCTCTCAAGATAAAATACTAAATCCAGTTCTAATTTTCATGATAGGAATGTAAGTGAAGTAATAATGAAACAGCATAAAAAGCAGTTGTTTGGCATCTATATGATTAAATTAAAGACTCTTTAAGATAATCTTTTCCAATAGAATTTGCCATGATTTCTTCATTTTTAGGCTGAGGTAAATGCTGATTTTCACCTGATTTATAAATGTAAGGTAATATGTATCTTAATCTCAACTTTTTTTAAATTCTAGACTATTGAAAACCAAGAAGAATTAAGAATTCTTAGAGATGAACTTAAAAAGCAGCAAGAGCTTGTCGTACAAGAAAAGAACCACACCATAAAGAAAGAGGAAGAGATTTCTAGGACCTGTAAGAAATTAGTAGAAGTTGAAGAAAAGCTAAAGGAAAAGGTGAATTTTTAAGTTACCTTCCTAACCATATTATATTTCCTGACTAAACTTTTTTTTTTTTAAACACATTTTGATTGCTCTAGAGCTAAATTCTAAAAATAGCATGTATCTCCCAAATGAACACATCTTAATGCTAATATTGTGGACAGTTTCAACTCATACCTATATTCAAACCAACATTTTTTTTTTCTTTTTTTTTATTAACATATAATGTATTATTTGCTTCATGGATACGGGTCTGTGAATCATCAGTCTTACACAATTTACAGCATTCACCATAGCACATACCCTCCCCAATGTCCACGACCCAGCCACCCTATCCCTCCCCCTATCCCCCAGGAACCCTCAGTTTGTCTCCTGAGATTAAGAGTCTCTTATGGTTTGTCTCCCTCCCAATCCCATCTTGTTTCATTTTTTCCCTCTCTACCTCCCATGACCCCCTGCCCTGCCTCTCAAATATCAGAGATCATATGGTAATTGTCTTTCTCTGATTAACTTATTTTGCTCAGCATAAAAGCCTCTAGTTCCATGCATGTCATTGCAAATGGCAAGATTTTGATTTTTTGATGGCTACATAGTATTCGTGTGTGTGTGTGTGTGTATACCACATCTTCTTCATCCATTCATCTGTTGATGGACATCTAGGTTCTTTCCATAGTTTGGCTATTGTGGACATTGCTGCTATAAACATTCGGGTCCACGTGCCCCTTCGGATCACTACGTTTGTATCTTTAGGGTAAATACCCAGTAGTGCAATTGCTGGGTCATAGGGTAGCTCTATTTTCAACTTCTTGAGGAGCTTCCATACTGCTTTCCACAGTGGCTGCACCAGCTTGCATTCCCACCAACAGGTTCCCCTTTCTCTGCATCCTCGCTAGCATCTGTCATTTCCTGACTTGTTAATTTTAGCCATTCTGACTGGTGTGAGGTGGTATCTCACTGTGGTTTTGATTTGTATTTCCCTGATGCCGAGTGATGTTGAGCACTTTTTCATGAGTCTGTTGGCCATCTGGATGTCTTCTTTGCAGAAATGTCTGTTCATGTCCTCTGCCCATTTCTTGATTGCATTATTTGTTCTTTGGGTGTTGAGTTTGATAAGTTCTTTACAGCTTTTGGATACTAGCCCTTTATCCGATATGTCATTTGCAAATGTCTTCTCCCATTCTGTCAGTTGTCTTTTGTTAACCAACACTGTTTGTGAGGATTATATTATTCTCGTCTTCAGATGAGAGAGGCCTTGATTCATTTAAATTATCATATAATATATTCATTCATCAGAAACTTTTTGGAGACCACCATAGCCTAGATGCTGTTCTGGGTGCTTGAGATCCATTAGTCAATAACACAAAGATCCTGCTTTATTAAGATATAGTAGTGATTCTTTAAAATGTAAGCTTTATGACTGTTACCATCTCTTAGACGTTTATAGTTTCCTGACTCATTTCTTTTATGGAAGTAAGGTGCTGTTGTAGTATTTGTATAAGAGCTAAGACTCTTGTAATAATTGTACCGCCCATGTAATTCTAAAATGTACCACTAAGACTTTCTATTTACTCTAAGGACAGTGCCACATGCATTATAAATGATATATTATGATTTCCACTGCACTTCTGTGGAGTGTTTTTCTCCTAGTAAGTATTCTCTTACTTCTCCTCCATTTCACTATAACCTAACTAAATTTACTAAAACCTGATGTCTGTTTTATACTCATTCTAAAGAAGTTAAATTAATAGGCTTGTAAATTTAATGCCTCAGTAATGAGCACTAGGTATTATATAAGACTGATGAATCACTGACCTCTACCTCTGAAACTAATAATAAATACATTATATGTTAGTTGAATTTAAAAAATATAAAGAGATAGACTTATTCATATTTATTAACTTAAAAAAAGTTAATGCCTCACTAAAATTAACAACTCAGGAAACAACACGTGTTGGTGAGGATGCAGAGAAAGGGGAACCCTCTTACACCTCTTGGTGGAAATGCAAACTGGTACAGCCACTCTGTAAAACAGTATGGAGGTTCCTCAAAAAGTTATAAATAGAGCTACCCTACAATCCAGCAATAGAATTACCGGGTATTTATCCAAAGGATCCAAACAGATTCAAAGGGGCATATTCACTCCAATATTTATAGCAACAATGTCCATAATACCCACAATATAGAAAGAGCCCAGATGTCCATTGACAGACAAATGGATAAAGAAGATGTGATGGTATATATATTTATAATGGAATATGACTCAGCCATCAAAAAGAATGAAATCTTGCTATATGCAATGATGTGGATGGAGATCATTATACTAAGCAAAAGAAGTCAGAGAAAGACAAATACCATATGATTTCACTCATGGGTGGAATTTAAGAAACAAAACAGATTAACATAGGGGAAGGGAAGGAAAAATAAAATAAGACAAAAACAGGGAGGCAAACCATAAATTCTCAACTATAGGAAACAAACTGAGGGTTGCAGGAGGGGAGGAGGGTGGGAGGATGGGGTAACTGGGTGATGGGCATTAAGGAGGAGACTTGAAGTAAGCAGCACTGGGTGTTAATATGCAACTGATAAATCACTAAATTCTACCTCTGAAACTAATACACTATATGTTAATTAAATTGAATTTAAATAAGTTTAAAAAAATTAGTGTCTCAGTGGTTTTTTGAGCTACCCCATAAGGACCTTATTAGAAGTAAAAAATAGATTATCCAAAAATTTTTAAGAGATGAGGAATTATAGTTATTTGTCAACTATACCTTTATATTTAATTAGTCTCTTTTTGTTTTTCTCATTTTCACTTTGCCTCCTTGATTAACCTACTGACACCGTATTTGTTTCCTGGACCCTCTTTATCAAATTACCATAAACTTGGTGGCCTAAAGAACAACAAATTTATTGTCAGATGTCTGGATCCTAGAGGTCCAAAATCAAGTTGCTGGCAATACTATGCTCCCTCTGAAGGCTCTAGGGAAGAATCTCTCCTTGCGTCTAATAACTGTCCTTCACTCCCAGCTGCCCTTGGTGTCCTGGGCTTTTAGCTTTATCACTCTTATCTCTGCCTCATCTTCACAGGACTTTCTCTGTGTCTCTGTGTGTCCTTTTTGTCTCTAATAAGGACATTCTGCATTTAGGGCCCACCCTAATCCAGTAGGATTTCTTCTCAACCCTTAATTAATTACATCTGCAAAAAACTGTACTTTCAAGTAAGGTGATATTCTGAAGTTCTGAATCGACTTGAATTTTGGGTAGGACACTATTCAGCCCACTACTGTTACTATGCTTGGAAGGATACTTTACTTTTAAAGCTGCTTGTCTATATATATTGGGAGTATAGCCAGGGCTGTGATATTGATTATTTCAGTTCAGCAAAGTATATTTCACATGAGATTTTAAGAGTACATAGGGAAATTGATAATTAAAAGTTTTATTTCTTGGGGCACCTGGGTGGCTCAGTGGGTTAAAGCCTCTGCCTTCAGCTTGGGTCATGATCCCAGGGTCCTGGGATCGAGCCCCGCATCGGGCTCTCTGCTCGGCGGGGTGCCTGCTTCCCTTCCTCTCTCTCTGCCTACCTCTCTGCCTACTTGTGATCTCTGTCAAATAAATAAATATCTTTTTTAAAATAAATAAATAAATAAAAATTTTATTTCTTAAGAGCCAACAACTACAAGAAAAACAGGTACAACTTCTTAGTGTACAAGAAGAAATGAATGAGATGCAGGAAAAGATGAATGAAATGGAGAATTTGAAGAATGAATTAAGAAACCAAGAATTAACATTGGAACGTATAGAAATGGAGAGGCTAGAGTTGGCTCAGAAGCTCCATGAAAATTATGAGGAAATGAAATCCATAACCAAAGAAAGAAATGATCTAAAGGAATTACAAGAATCATTTGAAATAGAGAGAGAAAAACTTAAAGGATACATAAGAGAAATCGAAGCTACAGTAAGTTATTACCCTTTTCTTTCATCTATTGAATGTTTCTTTAAAACGGAGCCAGTTGAAACAGGGGGAGGCAGTGTTAAGATGATGTGGTTGAAATATTCATTAAATATCACTTCCTACTAAGGGTCTAGAAACAAAAGAAGAATTAAAAATTGCCCACGTACATCTTAAAGAACAACAAGAAACTATTGACGAGCTAAGAAAAAATATTTCTGAGAAGGCAGCTCAAATAATAAATATTCAGAAGCGTTTAGAAAAATCCAATACTGAATTACAAGAAAAGGTTTGTCTCTTCTTCTCTCATTTGTCCCTTCTTCTTTCCTTTTTTCTTTGAAGGAAAGATGAGCAATAAGTAGTGACTATGTTAATAGTACATTCATTTATTGGATACTATTTGTTGAGTGTATAATGTGGCAGGCAGAGTCCTGGGTTATAGAAATAAAATGGGAACAAGGTGAACAAAATTTCTATGATTATAGAGCTTACTCTAGTAGAAAGAGGTAACTAGTAAATTAGCAAACAAATGAATAAGATAATTTAACATAATGGCAAGTCCTGTAGAGGAAATAAAACATTGGGATAACTGAACCAACTTATTTTAAAGGCTGCTGTGTGCCAGCCATTGAAACTACGGATATGAATAAGACATTGTTCTCTCCACACACACACCACCCCCCTCAGTATGGGCATATAAAATAATCCCTCAGTTTGAGTAGGACAAATGCAGAAATATGATATGCAAAGTTACATGGAACCACAAATGACCATAGGAAAGAAGAATTAATCTGTAAACAAAAAAATTGACACATAGCATTGGAGCTCATCTGAGAATTAGGGACCATTATTTATTGAGCTATAATCTGCTCAGTGATTATTTCTCTCCTGTGGCATTTGGGAACTAGTATAGAAATGAAGAAGTGTGCAACTGACAGAATTAACAGTGTGTTAGTCAAGTATAAGAATTGATTCACTTTGGATGTAAGCTGGAGCAAAAGAAAATTATGGCAGAATATGACCAGCAGAAAAGTCATAAATAGCTTCAGTAGGAATCAAGAGAAAATTAATAAGTTGGAGTTCATGATCCACAGTAGGCTATGGTTTCAGGATCACTTTTATTTCTGTGGATAATATCCTCATCTTTTCCCTTTAAAAAATTATGATAATATGGCAGCAGTCTTTCTGGCCATGGGTCCTGTCCCCCTACTTTAATAAAATCACCTTTTTGCACACACACAAAAAATTATGATAATAATCTCTAGATAGTAACCTTGGTATTTTATGCATATCACAAGATCCCAGTGCTTCCTGGGGAGCAGGAGCTACTGCGTAATGTAAAAGAAGTCAGTGATACTCAGGGAACAATGGATGAAGTGGAGCTGTTGGAAAAGCAGTCCAAAACCAAGGAGTCAGTGACACCGGCGTGCACAGAAATAGAAAGGATCGAGTTGACTGTAAAACTTCCAGAAAGTCATGAAGAAACAAAATCTCTGACTGAGGAAAGAGACAACCTTCAAATGATAAAAGAAGCGGTTCAGGTTGGACAAGATCAGCGGCAAGAAGACGTTAGAGAAACGTTGGCTAAAGTAAGTTTCATCCTTTCCTTCCATTTAATAAGTGTTTTATGAGAATCAATCTTGGGGAAAGGAAGCCCTTGTGTTATAGTTACAGTGTTATGATCATGTTTTCTTTAAATGTCTCTTGATTATGAAGTGATTGGAAACAGAACTAAAATTATAAATACTAAAAAACTGCTGAAATTGAGAGAAAACATTTCAGAAAAGACAGCAGTCTTCTTTTTCTTTTAAGATTTTATTTATTTATTTGACAGAGAGAGATCATAAGTAGGCAGGCAGGCAGAGAGAGAGGGGGGGTAGCAGGCTCCCTGCCGAGCAGAGAGCCCAATGCGGGGCTCAATCCCAGGACCCTGGGATCATGACCTGAGCTGAAGGCAGAGGCTTTAACCCACTGAGCCACCCAGGCGCCCCGACAGCAGTCTTCTTAAATACTTCAAAATGATTTAGAAAAACCAATGCCAAATTACAGGAAAGGATAAAGCCAGAAAAACCATGTTTTTCCCTTCTTTAAATCTATTCCTACAGCATCTCATAAGGCACTTCCTCAAGCTGAGAATCACCCTTCCTTCCCAGTATCCTTTCCTCGCACTCATTCTATAATCCAGGCACCAAACCTTGTTGATTTTAAGGTGTGTATGTGTGTCTGGGTGTATGTGTGTATGTGTGTGTGTGAAATCTTCCACCTTTTCTCCCCACATTGCCAACACCTTAATCCAAGCCATCATTATTTCTGTCCCTGGCTTTCTGCAGTAGCCTTCTTATTGGTCTACCCATGTTCATTCCTGTACTTCTGTAATTCATTCACCATTCTGAACCCAAGCAATATTTTCTTCTTAAAACCCTTTAATAGTCTATCACTACTCTTGAACTAAAGACTAGAATTCTTCACATGGCCTCTGAGGCCCTGGGTCCCATTCCTAGCTGGTCTCCAGCCTTATTTCTGCTCACTCTTAGCCCCGCTCATGATACTCCAGCTTATGCTTCCTCATCTCGTGGCTTCCAGATGTTCTGGTCTCACCGCCTGCAGCATTTCCCTCCGCCCACACCTAATTAATACTCTCACCCTTTAGTTCTCAACTGAAGATTTCCATCCCCCAGGAAGGCATCCTAACCACTCAGGGTAAATTAGGTTTACCACATACCCTGCAGGAACCCAGAAACTCCTTTGGTAAGATTTGGCATAATGTCTCTTTCCCTCTGAAGTGCAAGTCTCAAAAAGGCGAAGATCATGTAAGTCTCTTTTACCATTGTATCTCCAGCCTCTAATAGGATAGTAACAACACAGTGAGCCCTCAGGAAATAACTGCTCATACCTGAGTAATGATGAGTGGGAGAGTGAAAAGAATGCTCTGTAATGAGCCACTGAATCCTGACTTAATCATTTTAGAAAAGCCCTGATTTCTTTTCCCCCAGACTAAAAGATCTTTGGCTGTCAACACTATTGTTTTTAGGATTCACTTAAGATTCAGGATCCTCAAGACAAACAAGATCAGTCCTTCAATGTGAAAGAAAAGGACAAGGAGGCTGAGGAAATCCTGAGTGAGCAGGAGCTACCGCAAGAGCAGCTCGAAGCCGGAGAGGCGGCACTGCCACAAGCAGGCGTGGAAAGGCTCGAGATAGCGGAGGGGCTGCGAGAAGTTCTTCAGTCTGAAACTCACCAACTCAAAGAAAACATGCGAGAAATGACAGCTAGGGTAAGTTTCATCCTTTCCCCCATGTGCTTTTTTTTGTAAATTATTTTATAAGCAGGTATTTTTGTAAAAATTAAACCTTTGGGAAAAGGAGTTAGAGTATGATGGTTATAATGTTTCTATAAATTTCTCAATAATTTCCTCTAATAATAAAGCACCTAGAAACCAAAGAGGAACTGAAAGTTGCTTGTTGTCACCTGAAAGAACAGGAGGAAACTATTGATAAGCTGAGAATGAATCTTTCCGAGAGGGAAACTGAACTCTCCAGCCTTCGAAAGGAATTAGAAACAACTAATAATGAATTACAGAAAAAGGTAAATTGGGGATGAAGGGCATGTAGGAAAAAACCTGAGGGAACTAGTTAACTGAACTACAGAAACTAATTTCGCATGCTAGATTGTTATGCAGAACATTCTGGGTGTTTTTCCTTTAGAAACAAAAACAGATATGGGACTCCTGGGTGACTCAGACTGTTAAGCATCTGCCTTCAGCTCAGATCATGATCTTGGGGTCTTGGGATCAGGCCCCACATTCAACAGGAAGCCTGCTTCTCCCTCTATCTCTAGCTCTTTCCCCCCATCCTCTTGCTCTCTGTCAAATAAATAAAATCTCTTAAAAAAAAAAAAAAGGAAAACAGATCTGTATATATACACACACATACAAATATATAAATACACACATTTTACATTTATGTATATTTTGGCTGTTAATTTATTATTATTTTAAGATCCAAGAGCTTCATGAGAAACAGGAACAATTTATTAGCACCAAAGAAATCACTGAGATGCAGGAAAAAATGAGTGAACTGGAGCAATTAAAGGAGCAACTCAAAGTCAAAGATTCATCATTACAAAATGTAGAAAGTGAGAGGCTCAAGTTGACTGAGAAACTTCAGGAAAGTCAAGATAAAATAAAAATTATAATTAAGGAAAGAGATGAACTGAAAAGGGTGCAGGAGATTCTTCAGATGGAGAGAGACCAACTCAAAGAAAACATTAAAGAAGCTGTAGCTGAAGTAAGTGTCCTTCTTCTAACTTTTTTTAGGTACAAAAATAATGCTAAGGTAGTTAACAGTGATATTCAGTGTTATTAACTTTTATTCAATCAGAAAGGGACTGAAAATCAAAAAGGAACTAAAAACTACTTATGTTCTTTTGAAGGAGTACCAACAAACCATTAGTATGAGGAATATTTCAGAGAAGACAGACCAAAAAGCAAATATTGAGAGAGATGCAGAAAATTCAGGTGCTGAATCACAGGAAAAGGTAGGGTCTTATTTTGTTAAGTTGGAAAATGACATCTGATTATTATGTTGCTCATTTCCCTGTGGAAGAAAACAGTATGTACATTAGATAAAATGTAAAGATGACTGACTTAATTTAGAAGCAATTCCTCTTTTTCCTACAAATTTCTGCCTGCGTCCTAACTTGTTTTATTTTCTCAGATTCCAGAACTTCAGGAAAAAGAACATCAGCTTCTTATGATGAAAGCTGTCAGTGAGACTCAGGAAAAAATATGTGACGTGGAATACTTCAAGAACAAGTTTGAGGCCCAAAAATCAATTCTGGAAAATACAGAAATGGAGAATGTAAGGTTAACTCAGAGACTTCATGAAAACCTTGAAGAAATGAGATCTGTTATCAAAGAAAGAGATGATCTTAGGAATATAGAGGAGACTCTCAAAGTAGAGAGAGACCAGCTCGAGGAAAACTTGAGAGAAACTGTAATTAGAGTAAGTTACCCTCTTCCCCCCATCCCGTAAATATGATTTTGTGTCCTAAAAGAACCATGGGTGATAGGGCTGGTGGGAATGTAAAACTGATCCAAACTTGGGGAAGGTTGGAGGGGGATATTTGGTACTATCTTTCAAATATTTCGATAAGTTTATTCATTGACCCCAAAAGTCCAGTCATAGCTATTTATCTTGTACACATTAACACAAATTGTGCAAAGATACCTGTAGAAGGATATCCATTGCAAAAAATAGTAATAATAAAACAAAGCAAACAAAAAAATAGGAAAAATGCTTAATGTCCATTAGCAGAGGACTGGTTAATTAAGTGCCACACATTCAGACCATAGAATACTAGGCCACCAGTAAAGAAAGGTAGTACCATGGTGCTGATTTGGAAATATCCTATTAAGGAAAAGGGTAAATTGTGGAGTAATATATCTAGCATGTAATGACATTTAAGATGAACTTAGAGGATGAGTCCTAATGGAGGCGGGGGGCATAATTACCTCTTATCTTCTCACTGTTTAAATTTTGTTACTCTGAATATATCATTTTCCTCTTTCTAATGTTAAAGGAGCTGGAAAAACAAGAGGAACTAAGAATTGCTTATATGCATGTGAAAGAGCACCAGGAAACTATTGATAAACTCAAGGGCCTTGTTTCTGAGAAGACAGGTGAAATATCAAATATGCAAGTGGATTTAGAAAACTCAAATGCTGCCTTAAAAGCACAGGTATTTTATTTTTTAATTTGAGAGTTTGAATTAGGTCCTCTGTGTAATGAAACAGGATATGAATTATCCTAAAATTAAAGGCAAAGATGAGCCTTCTTAATTTCAAAACGGTTATTTGGCATTTTTTTCAATATCTATCTATATCTTTATTTTATGATTATCTCAAGATCCAAGAGCTTCAGGAGAAGGAACATCAACTTCTGAAGGTAAAAAATGATCTCAGAGAAAATATGGATCAAACAGAGCAATTGAAGAAGCAATTAGAGACCCAGAGTTCAACCCTGGAAAGTGTAGAAACCGAGAAGTTAAGGTTAAGTCTGAAACTTCACGAAAACCTTGAAGAAATAAAATGTGTCACTGAGGAAAGAGATGGCCTCAGAAGCGCGGAGGGAACCCTTAGGATGGAGAGAGACCAGCTCAGGGAAAGCCTCAGAGAAAAAGAAACTAAAGTAAGTCACTCTTCCTATACTAGTGAGTAAATGTGATGTTTTCCTGACAGCAATGAGCCTTTCTTTGACGTAAGTGACGGTGTTGGTGTGAGTGAACTGATAACAAAATTTCAGGCGGGTAATTTGGTATTGTTCTAAAAATATCAAATTCTGTAAACAGTATTTTTTTTTGTAGATTTCATCCTACATGTATATTTATATACTACACAAACACACATACACCACAGGTTGTTCATTGTAGCAATTTGTAATAAAAAGTGGGAAACAATATAAATGTCCATAAGAAGGAAACTGTAAATATGATATATCAGAATACTAGGCAACACATTAAAAAAAAAAAAAAAAAGAAAGAAAGCAAGAAATAAATTTGAATGTCCTGATTTGGAAGCCCAAATCACTCAGAGGGAAAAGCAAATTTTGAATAGTATATAGATCACGTGTTCGCCTCTCAAAAGTAGAAGTAGGTTGTGGGGAGGTGAGGACTGGGAAAGGGAGACAGGAAAATCTTATAACTTCCTAAACTTATTCTTAACTTATCCTTATCCTTAACTTATTCTACAACAAAGATGTAGACTAAAAAGTAATAGTTTTATTATTTATACTAAGGAAATATATCACTTTCAGAAAAAAAAAATGCTAGTTAATATTAAGCTGTGTCACCATTCTTAAAATTTCTCTAATGATAAAGGACCTGGAAAAACAAGAGGAACTAAGAATCGCTTACATGCATCTGAAACAGCACCAGGAAACTATTGATAAGCTCAGAGGCCTTGTTTCTGAGAAGACAGATGAAATATCAAATATGCAGTTGGATTTAGAAAATTCACATGCCAAATTACAAGAAAAGGTATGGAGAATGTGCTTGTTTGGATATTTGATTTATTTGTGCCCAAAGTCCTTTGGGGATGTAAAACTGTTTAGCCACGTTGGAAAACATCTTGGGAGTTTTTACTAGCGCTGAACATATACCTCCCTGTGGCTCAGCATTTCTGTTCCTGAGTGTACATAAGAGGAAACAATGCATACTTCCACATAAAGTTATGTACAAGAATGCTCATAACAGTTTTATAATCATAATGGCAAAAAAATGGAAGACAAGTGAAATGTCTGTCAATAGGAGAATGGATGAGTACATTGTGATTTTAAGTTCCAAAGCAGGCAAGACTCATCTAGGATGCAAAAATTTCAGAATAGTGGTGAGCTCTAGGAGGGGTGCACACAGGAACTTTGTGGAGTGCTAGACAGTTTTTAAATTTTAGTCTGGGTTATAATTATATAGATGTATACCATACGTCAAGAATAATTAAACTTTACACTTAAGATTAATGTGCTTATATATATTATACCTCAAGAGTGCCTGGGTGGCTCAGTCAGTTAAATGTCTACCTTTGTCTCAGGTCATGATCCCTGGGTCCCAGGACTGAGTCCCACATCGGGCTCCCTGCTCAGCAGGGAGTCTACTTCTCCCTCTGCCCCTCATCCTGCTTGTATTCTCTCCTCTCTCTCAAATAAATAAATAAATGAAAGTCTTTAAAAAATTTATACCTCAAAGGAAAATAAATTTTGTGTAAAATTATGCAGAATATTAATGAGCAACATAGGAAAACTATTGTCTTAATTTAAAAACTATTTTTTATTCTTTCCTTAAAAACTATCTGTATCCTAACACATTATTTTATGATTATCTTAAGATTCAACAACTTAAGGCAAATGAACATCAACTTTTTAAGTTAAAAGAAGATGTCAGTGAATCACAGAAAAAAATGTCTGAAATGGAGCGATTGAAGAAACAATTTAAGACCCAAAGTTTAACTCTGGATAAAATAGAAATGGAGAACTTAAATTTGGCTCAGAAGCTTCACGAAAACCTTGAAGAAATGAAATCTGTAATAAAAGAAAGAGATAATCTGAAATTGGAGAGAGACCAGCTCCAGGCAAACCTACAGGAAACAATAAGTAGAGTGAGTTGTGTGTGCTCTTTATATCTATCCAGTATATGTGGTTTTTTTTTCTTTTTTGTTTTTTTTTTTTTCCAGTATATGTGATTTTAATGCCAGAAGCTTCCTTCTTATAATACTGTTGGTGAAAATTTAAATGTTATAATCTTTTAGGGAGACATTTTGACACTGCCTTATTAAAGATTTGTCAGCATATATATCTGCTACAGTGATTCTATCTGTAGTAATTTATCCTACCAACATATTCACACATTTGGGCAAAAATACAACATTTATTGCAACATTATTAGTGCTGACAGAAATCTAGAAATATCCACTAATAAGGCACTGGCTAAGTGGGGTCTATTTGTCTAATGGGTTACTAAGCATGAGAATGGGCCCTTTTTATGTGTTAGTGATTTAGAATGATGTCCTAGTGGTATGAGAGAGAAGAAAGCAGTGGCAGAATGCACCAGGCAGCCCAACCAGGATGGAGGAGGCTAGGGAAAGGGGTTTTAGTTTGTATCCTTCTGGATACAATTCTAATCTGGGGGTGGTGTGCTTATTGTTTTTAATTATGAGCATGCACTTTTTAAGATTTTGTTTAACTAGTTCATCACTAAGGAAAGGTAATGTGCCTTGATATAATGATATTTCTCAATTTCTTCTAATAAAGGATTTGGAGACACAACAAAAACTAAAAATTGCTCATATGCATTTGAAGGAACACCAAGAAACTATTGATAAATTCAGAGAAAGAGTTTCAGAAAAGACAACTCAGATTTCAAATATTCAAAAGGATTTAAATAAATCTAAAGATGAGTTACAGAAAAAGGTATGTGTTGTTTTGTTCTTTGGGGTATAACTGTCTAAAACCATTTGTGGAATGAGATAAGATATAGATACAGATATATAGATAGAGACATAGATGTACATGTATAACCAGTAAACACTATTTTCCTTCCTTGAAGGAATTCTATTTGCATTCTAACTTGTTTTATAATTATCTCAAGATACAAGAACTTCAGAAAAAAGAGCTTCAACTTCTTAAAATGAAAGAAGATGTCAATAAAACTCATAAAATTATAAACAAACTGGAACATTTGAAGCAGCAATTTGAGGCCCAAAATTTATCTATGCAAAGTGTGGAAATGGATAACTTATACTTGACTAAGAAACTTCATAAAAGCCTTGAAGAAATAAGAATTTTAGCTAAGGAAAGAGATGAGCTAAGGAAGATAAAAGAGTCTCTCAAAATGGAAAGAGACCAATTCAGAGAAATCTTAAGAGAAATGATAGCTAGAGTGAGTTCAGAATCTTCCCTTATTTAGTAACTGTTTATAAGGATCAAGCTTTTTTGGAAAGGAGAATAATTTGGTTTTATTGTTGTGGGGTTTTGGGGTTTGTTTTGTTTTGGGGGGACTTGTGGGGTTTTTTTTTTTTTCTTTTTGGAAATTTCTACTAACAATAAAGAATAATGGGGAAACTATAATTTTTCACACAAATAGAAGATTATACTGTTTTAAAAGAAGCCAAAATATTTTTCAGGAAATATCATTTAAATTATTTACTTTTAAGAAAAGATTTGTTGGGGTGCCTGGGTGGCTCAGTGGGTTAAAGCCTCTGCCTTAGGCTCAGGTCATGATCTCAGGGCTCTCTGCTCGGCGGGGAGCCTGCTTCCTCCTCTCTCTCTCTCTCTGCCTACTTTGATCTCTGTCTGTCAAATAAATAAATAAAAATCTTTAAAAAAAAAAAAGAAAGAAAGAAAGAAAAAGAAAAAAAAAAGATTTGTTACATAATGCAGACTATTTTCTTTAATGTAATTTTTAAAAGGGTTTTTTAAACCAGGAAATGGCATTATCCTCAATAGGAAAAGATATGAAGGACTAGATTTGTAAAACAATAAGTGCCCATTTCTCTCCCTCCACAGGACAGAATTTTAGGCATGCGGCCTTCTCAGTAAAGTTGGAGGGAGGAGGCCAGACACACAGAGGAAGGAAGTTGAGCCAGTGTGACTGTCTTAACATATTTACAATCACATCTTAAAAAACTCAGCTGAATCCTCTAGAAAATAACATAAATTTCAGATAAAAAGGAAATTGTATAAAATCTATAAAACTCTTTTTTTTATTCTCATAATTCAACAAGAATAGAAGACTGTGTCATTTGCAGTATTATCAATAGAAACATGGACACTTGGGAACCATCCTTATGAGGACCCTAACTAAATTTGTAAAGAATAAAAAAAATTCAACAAATATTTATTAAACAGTCATTCTTCTAAGTAGTGTAGTGAATAAATGGGAGAAAAGGTTTTATTTTATACTTCTAATCAGAAGTACAAAATGTAACAGGATATGCATTTTGTGTTCCAAGGTACTGGGAAGAGTATGAATAGAGATATTTCAGGTGGTTTTGCTAATTTATTATTTGGCACCAATTCTAGAGACTAATTCTAATTCAGAGACTTGGAATTGCAAGAATCAGGTATAAATCTAATATCTAGTTTTCAACTCTGATGGTTACAGGAATAAATCCCACCTCAAAAAATATGTGGTTCTTCCACATTTTTTCTCAATGAGTTGAGGCCACTCACTACAATACTTAGTAGTAGTGTTATTCATTTTCTAGACATTTTTAACTTTGTTTTTGAGTTATAAGTTTATAATTCCATTATTGAAATGATGGGGAAAAATGTAATTAGAAAAACATACAGACATTATATGTGGATGTAGTTATAGTTGAAGCTTGTTTATTTCTTTGTACCAATACAGGACCAACAGAACCATAAAGAGCTAGTAAAATATGAAAAACAGTTACAATGTAATGAAAAACACTACCTCACAGAAAGCCTGAGAGAAAAGTGCTCTAGGATAAAAGTAAGTGCCTTATGTTAAAATTACAAATGAACATTAGTATTCTTCTAAAGGCCTAAATGAAATCCAAGGAACATCTGTGGAATGAATAGAAAGTGCTCAGTGTTTTTTTAAACTTTATGATCTAGTGTAGGTGTGCATGTGTGTGCATATGTGCATACATTAACACACAAAACAGTGAGGGGTTATGATTTTAAGGCCCTACTGGAAAGGTGGTATTTGAGCAAATATCTAAAAGAGGTAAAGGATTAAGACTTAAAGCTGCCTGGGGGAAGAATAGGATGAGAAGAAAAAATAGGGCTTACAAAGCTCTTGAGGCAGAAGCCTGCCTGATGAGTTCACGGAGCATTAAGAAGGGAGAAAGCTGATAAGAAATGAGGTCAGAGAGCTCATGGGGAAGATGCAAGCTGTGGGGCCTCGAAATATCTTCGGGTTTTACTCTGAGTAAGATGGAGACCTTTTGGAGGGTTTTGACCATGAGAGAGACGTGATCTGACTTACATTTTAAAGGGATGACTCTGATTGTTGTGTTGAAAATGGACAAAGTGGAAGCAGGAGGAATATTTGAGAGACTAAGTTCAATAATCCAGACCAAGATGATGGTGGCTCAGCCTAAAGAGGTATCAGTGGAAGCAGTGGGAAGTACTTGGATTCTGAATATATGCTGAGGGAAAAGGCCAACACAACTAACTGTCACTCCTCTCTGAATGCAAGATTCCTAAAGAATTTTTGTGTGTGTTTATGTCACTTAGCACATTCCTATCAGAATATGTATTAAAGGTACAAATGAAGTAATAAAAAGTAATATGTATTTTTTAAAAGTATTAAAAAATATGTATTAGAAAGTAAAAAAGTAGTATGTATTGAAAGTACAAATCAAGGACTACACAGTGCTGTTCCATATCATAATGTGATTCATACTAAGACCAAAGGCAGGAATCCCCTTTCCAACATCCCAGATAAATGAACACCTAGCTTTTCCTTAAGTTATTGAACAGGAAGGTCATTATTGTCAACAGCCCCTTATTCCATATTTAGCACCCTGAATTAAATGTGTTATTTATTATATGACTAACAATTTGAACTACTGTGTTCCTCCACTTATACTTTGACTGGTGTGTCCTCTGCGTGGCCTCTATTCATTTGAGCTCAGAGGCCAGACTTTTTGAGTGTCTACCATATGCACTAATACCAGGTGCTTTTACCTCATGAGATGATCTTTATTGCTCCATTTACAAATAAACTGAAGCTTTGAGAGGAAGTTTAGTAGTTGCCTAAGCTCACATGGCCGACCTTCGAAAGGTCATCTTTGAAATCAGGATTTGAAATCAGGTATAAGTTTAAAACTTAAATATGGAAACAAATAAATAAATTTTACAAATAAAATTTAATTTCCTTTAAGTCATAATGTCTATATACAATTTATAGATTACAAATAGATACAGATATCCTATAACATTTACTTTCCCCCAGAAAACTTTGTGACAATCACCATAATCTTCATTTTGTAGCTAGGAAACTGGCTCAATGATTTCCCTAGTCAGGAAGTAGCAGAGATAGAACCTGAACTCTAACTCTGATAAAAAGTTAGAAAACTCAGATTCTAGGCAGATAAATAGAAATGTGTAAAGAGGCTACACCAAGCTGGCAAATAGCTAGTGTGAGTCTTTGTGAGCCAGCCTTCAATCTTGAACTATAATACATACTAGATTGAATTCACTCAAATTTATCTTCACTCTTTGTAGATGGTCATTTGAATCACAAGTACTCAAAAAACTTAAGAAAATGTATCAAAATGATAACAGTGGTTGTTTCTGGTTTTCTTTGTTTTGTTTAAATTTTTTTAATTTCACAGTAATTAAATATTATTTCTATAATTCAAAATCAACAATAAGACTTTTTTTTTTTTTTTTAAACACAAAGGTCTTTATTTCTGTACTACAGAAAATGTTAAAGCATAAGTTTTGTTACAATTCTAGGGCAAGGATCATAGGGAAAGAGAGGAAAAAAAACAAACAAGATGAAACCAGAGAGGGAGACAAATCATAAGAGACTTAATCTTAGGAAACAAACTGATGGTTGCTGGAGGGGAGATGGCTGGGTGGATGGGGTAATTGGGTGATGGACATTGGGGAAGATACGTGTTATCATGAGCACAGGGTATTATATAAGACAGATGAATCACAGACCTGTACCCCTGAACCAAATAATACATTATATGTTAACTAACTGAATTTACATTAAAGACATTAATTTAAAAATGAAAAAGAAAAACAATTCTAGGGCAAGGACTATTCGTTGTTAAGTTAGGATGAATTGTTAAACTGAATGATTTCTAATTTTCCTTAGGAGCTTCTGAAGAGATACTCAGAGATGTATAATCATTATGAGTGCTTAAATAGACTATCCCTTGACTTGGAGAAAGAAGTTGAAACCCAAAAAGAGCTTTCAGCTAGAGTAAAAGCAAACCTCTCACTTCCATATCCACAAATCAAACAAATTCAAAAACTTCTCACCGCAAACCAAAGATGTTCAATGGAATTCCACAGAGTCATGAAGAAACTTCAGGTACCATCTTTTTTAGTAATATCTTTGTAAATATTGCTATAAATTTTAGTTTTAACATCAGTGTATTTAAGTCCTATGTCCTACTTTGGGAGTTGGCATATTTGCTATTTAGTATATTTACTGCTTAATTAATGTGCATCTCAGAATAGTATATATAAGACCCACTGTGCCTCTAGGACCTGTTCATTCAACAAAACTTGAGCTCTACCTGTGAGCCTAGAAACCATCATGGTGCTCCAGATACAGATAGGAATAACGTCTCAGGTATATCTTACTCTAGCACATGAGGCAAACATATAAGGAGCCAGTAAATGTGATAGAACCACATGCAGGTTGTGTGACATATCAGATAAAGAGTTACAGAAAAGGAGATTGCAGGAGAAGCTGGAGTCCGTAGTAATGCTTAGAGTTCATTTTGCCGATGATGGGAGCCACTGGGCAGATATTTTTAAGTGGTAGCGGTAGCATGACCAGATTACCATTTTAGCTACTGCACCATACAAAAGCAATGAATTTGTGGCAGAGAGAAGAGACAAGAGGCAGTGATAGTGGTCCAGATGAGATATTTTAGGTGACCATATTACTAGGAAAGGATTCATAGGCACAGGAAGGATAAAAGAAATTAAATACTCAGCAGCTTAAAATAGTAGGTTCACGTGATGGAGAGTGGAGGTAAGGCTGGAGATGCTTAGATTGAGTGCCGGGATTTGAGCATGGCCAGGTTTGTGGAGAGTGGTTACCATTAACTGACAAAGAGAAAAGAAAAAGGAGCAAGGCAGGCAAGGCAGGAAAACGATCAGGTGTTTAGTTTGAGATGTTTTGAGGTAGAAATGATGGAGCCATGATGGAGCATTCAAGAAGAGAAACAAGTAGGCACTTAGTTGTGAGTCTGAGGTTTGTCAGGAGACAAGTCAGGACTAGAGATAAAGGTTTGGAATTCATCAGCATATAGATGCTAGATAATACACATGTGAGTAAGGTCACCCAGAAAGTGTAGTAGAAAAATAAGAGCCTTGGGATAAGATGAGAACTCTGGAAAAGATAAATTTTCAAGAGGCAGTAGCAGAAAAGAGAGCAAAAAATGGATTTGAGGTTGGAAATGGCAGAGAAGGAGAAAATCAAGCAAAAGTGGTGTTGCTCAAGTCAGTGGAGGACAGCATATCACAGATGAAGTGCTCAAGAGTGGCAGATACTGGGGCGCTTGGATGGCTCAGTCGATTAAGCAACTGCCTTTGGCTCAGGTCATGATCCCTGGATCCTGAGATTGAGCCCCACATCGGGCTCCCCACTCAGCGGAGAACCTGCTTCTCCCTCTCCCTCTGCCTGCCACTCTGCCTACTTGTGCTCATTTTCTATCTAAGTAAATAGATAAATCTTTAAAAAAAAAAAAAAAAAAGAGTGACATATTTCAAACAGCCAGCATATGAATTGGAACCATGCCCTCCGTTTGTTGATAATAGAGCTTATTGTTGACCTTTGTCAGAACACTTTTAATTGAGTGGTTAGGGAAGAGCCAGATTCTAAGAGGTTAAGGAGTGGTGGAAATTGAGGAGGTAGGGAGTTCCTGTCTGTCTTTTCTAGGTAGATTGCCTCTCAGGCCCTGATATTCTTCCACAAATAACTGGCAATCAGATATCCAGAATTTATCCAGGAGGTCCATGGAACATATGCCATTCAAATTATTGTCACCTTGAGGCCAAACATCTAACTACATGTGAGAAGTACATCTTGAGGCTGGTATACCCACTTTGGTTACCCAACCAAGGGAGGCAGGAGAGGATGTTGAAAATGAATCTCAGGTATCTAGCTGGGATACCTACGTGATTGGTGATAAAATTAACCAAAAAGTTAGCAGAAGGGAAAGGTGAGTTTATAGGGAAAGAGATTATGTTACATTTTAACAGTGAATCTGAGGTAATTGTAGGACATCCATGAGATGTAGCCAGTAGGGAATCCGAAATAAGGAACATGAAGTCTAGAAGTTATTCTCTCAAGATACTGGGAAAAGAAAACTGGGGCTAGAGAGAGGCTTTTTCCTTCTTCCTCACTTACCAGAGGATATAGATAAACAAGAGATGCCATCCCTCTTTGTCTTGAGGGTTTAAACTTTCCTCTAAATGTGATAAAAGGTTCATTTCCCAAATTGTTTTTTACAAGTATGTGTTAAGCCATGTTACAAAGATAAAGGAAGAACAACATGAATCCATCAATAATTTTGAAGAGGTTTTTATTGATGAAATGGAAAAGCAAAATGAATTGCTAATTAAAATACAGCAGCTTCAACAAGATTATGATGTACCATCCAGAGAATTAACGGACCTCAAGTTGAGCCAGAATATGGATTTACATATTGAGGTATTATTTGTTTTAAATGGTTTCATTAGTTTTTAACCCTTTTTATCATATAGAGAAGGTAACTTTGCATGCGCTTAGAACCATTTTCATTTTTCGGAAATTAAAAATACGTTGCAGGGTGACAACTGGCCAGATGTAAAGAGTACGAGGACTCCACAGACACAGAAAAATGGATTTAGTCCCAACAAGGGGGAATTCATAGAACCCCATAATAAGTTTCCAAATGCTTTCTAAAATGGCCTAGATCCGTGGCTGGGAGTCAGGAACAATGTTATTACAACTTGTCATGGAGTATCCTTTCTCTCCCCCAGCAATGTGAGGCTGGCATCCAGTTCCAACATGCGTGGAAGGCCTGGTGCACAGAAAAGCTACATGCAGAAGCCCTGCATATGTATGAGTAGTAGTCACAGATAGTTTTGGTGGTTTTTAATTCCAGCAGGAAGAATTTGTAGACATTCCTTACATAGCTTATAGTGCCAGATTTTTATTATTCAAATAACTAGAACAAAAGTTTAAATTAGAATTATGTTTATTTCAATATACTCATAATATTAAGATGAGAGTTCAGTAAGGTATTTTCCCCTTTTCCTGATATTTGTATGATATTTAGATAAAAACTCTTAATGTACAGATGACTCAATACTTATTTTTCAAACAGGAAATTCTCAAAGATCTTTCAGAAAATGACTTCCACTGCATAAAGACTAAATTTCAGCAAGTGCTGAGTAATAGGAAAGAAATGACCCAGTTTTTGGAAGAATGGTTGAATACTCATTTTGATATAGAAAAGCTTAAAAATGGCATCCAGAAAGAAAATGATAAGATTTGTCAAGTGAATAACTTCTATAATAATAAAATAATTGTAAGTAGTGATTTTTGTTTGTGTGGCTACCTCATTCTTTTTATTGTTTGCTCTAATTTGTCTACCTTTTTCTTAAAAAAGACTTAGAAGAGCAACTTAATCTTAGGTATACTTCTTTAATTTATTTGTATATACTTTATTTTTTGTTTGAAAAAAATGGGTAAACATGTTCTTCCTCTAACATGTTATATATGCTTCCTTATTAAGATAATTAAAAATAACCACTTACACTTGTAAAGAAGATAAAATCTTGGGGTGTAATAATCAATTTCCACTTAGGGAATCTTGAATGCTCTTCCCTTTCTCACTTCTCACTGCCTCTGGAGGAATTGAGCTTTCCCCCAAGTAGTCTCAGACAGAGTGAGACTTGAACCTCTTTCAGAGCTACGGGCAGCAGCTGTGGCCGTGCCAGAGACAAGTCTGTGCAGCGACGTCACGGAGATGTGCTTTTCATTTTGGTGGTATCACTGCCTTATGCCCTGATCCTTCAGCTCTGAGGTTCAGAGATGTGGTGTATATCTTTGTTCCCAAAGCGACTGGCTCTAGTGTACAGATTCACAAGAACCAATATGGCTTAAGACCAGCTTGTTAATTTGTGTTACTTTCTACCAATCAGAATATTCATTCTGCTCTCAAGTAATCCCTATCTCATATACCTGGTAAAATATGCAATAGTCAGAAAGTTACTTGTTGTATATGTGGCTGGAGCGAAGGGAGCTAGATTAATATTAAAACCTCTAAAATTGGTTTTACATTTCATATGTTTGGGTAGATCTTGTTTGACACTTTAATTTCATCTGAAAACTATACTTAAATCACACTGAAATATAGATAATGTTTTTAAAATATGCTTTCCTGTGAAGTGTGTAAACCTGGCGATTCACAGACCTCTACCCCTGGGGATAAAAATATACTATATGTTTATTAAAAATAATTAAAAAATAAATTTACTTTAAAAATAAATAAATAAATAAATAAATAAAATATGCTTTCCTGTGGATATTCCCGTTTGTTGAATACCTCAAGCTACCAAAACAGTAAATGACCTAATTCCCAAAAAAAAAAGTTCACAGCAGAGGAAAAGCATAAAAACCCATATTTGAATAAGATAATCCCCATAAAATTTTTAGTGCTTTTCTTGTAATATTGAGGACCTACTTGTGAATAGAAGGTGGGATTTCTACCATCTGAATGAGCATAGAGATGTAGCTTCTTCTAGCACCATGAATGTAGGAATTGATAACTTTATTGGTATGAAGCCAGTAGTCCAGAACAAAGACGAGTCCAGTATCCCAGCAAGAACACAACTAATTTAGCATCCAAGTCTGATAGAAGTGTCTTAAAGATATAGATAAAACCAATAAGGCATTAATGATGAGAACAAAAAGTATATCCCATAAGAATTAGGAAATAAAAAGATAATATGAATAATTTCAGAGTTAGCCTTCAGTGTAAAGGAAGGCAGTGATTGTTATTCCATGAACAGAAATACAAGATTTTCCGATTAATTACCAAAGGTCAGTGAATTCTTTCCCCTCTAAACACTGAGGTTTAAAATGAAACAGGAAAATAGATTGCTCTTAAGTTTACTGGATGTACTCTGCTATTATTTGTCAGTTAAAGTTCATACATGACATCATAAATGTCATAACATAATGACTTTAACCAACACAGTTCTGCAGATTTCTGCTTCATATGTTAGCACTGATCCAATAAAGTGAGATTTAATCATCTTGCAAATCCATACAAATCCTCTCCAGTCCTTATTCTTCTTTTATTCTCATCATCAACATCCAACGCCTTCTGAAATTCCAGGAACTGAGGCAAACCACAAATGGTCACATTCTTATAAAGTACGGTTCTAGGATGTTCTAAATAATGAATTTCAGCATATGCCTTGTCCTAGAATTCTAGTAGTTTTCATAGTGTTTTTTATATGTAATTCATTTTAGAGTTATAATGGTGTTTTACTATTTAATAGGCTATAATGAATGAATCTACAGAGTTTGAGGAAAGAAATGCTGCTATAGCCAGAGAATGGGAACATGACCTGAAATCAGTGAAAGAGAAAAATGAACAACTATTCAAAAACTACCAAACTTTGAAGATGTCTCTACCATCTGGTATCCTTGTTCATTCTGCTACAGAGGACAATAAGCATCTTCATGTTACAGCAAGAGCCACACAACTAACTGCAGAGGTGTGTGATTTCTTATGTTTTTCAATTTGCAATTTGATTAGTTAAAGCTATATTTTATATAACATTTCAGAGCAAAATTATAGTATCAAATATATTAGACAACATGGACCATGTTTGTGTATGTGATGGGTTTCCTTTTTAAATTGAATTCTATTGTGGCTAATCACTCAAATAACTACAGAGCTATGTATATTATATGACATCTTCCCTTTGAATTATAAAACAGAAGTAACTCATAGCTTAATTTGATTGAGAGGTATATATACCTCTCAAAGTGCCATTACTGTACATTATAAATTGCTTCAATCATGTAACTTTTTATTGAACTATAATCTGTGTCTATTGATAGAACTAGCTTAGAGGGAAAGGGCAATTCAGGTTTTATCTAATTATCATCAAAGCCTTAATATTGGTTAATGTTACATCAAAATTAAAATGGAAGAGTCTAAAAATATAACGGATGTCTTAGTGCAGATTTACCTGGATCTAAGAATCAATACATTATTTGAATGATTCAGTTATTTTATTAACTAGCCTTACTTGGAAATCTCTGAAGCAAACATGCTATTTTATTTTGTTAGCTCACAAAATGACTTAGTGAAGAACCCAAAAGTAAATTGTAATTTACCATTTTTACCAAAATAAATACTTAAAATATCAGCCACTAGTTTAATGATCAATTACCAGTGGAAACTAGAAGATCACTAGTATAGTTTATTGATTTGCTCATTCCTGCAGACCTCAGTAGCTAGTAGAGTCAAAAATAGCAGAAATATTAACCCCATCTACCAAAGCAATAAAGAAGCTGAAGGAAATTCCACCTTCAGTAATCCCAGGAAATACCCTATCAGATAATTATTATATGCTATTACTTTGGTAATTATGACAAATTACAGTATCATAGAATAGTTTGGTAATGATACAGAAATAGACAAATAGAGCAGTGGACCCAAGTAGAGAGTTTAGCAGCATATGTACTCAGGGAGGAGAATTCAGTGTTTGATAATGGCAGCAGCCTACTCGGTGGGGAAAAGATGATTTAATTAATGTTTGATTCTGACAACCAGCTAGCCACCTGGGAAGAAATAAATCTGGGTTTCTACCTCACTCAAACAAAAATAAATTCTGGATGGGGCAAGAAGAAACAGATATTTTCTAGAAAATCCTGTATATGTGTGTATGTAGGTGAACAATCTTATAAATATGGACAAATTCAGGTATTTAAATTCAGGTGTTTTTTACTTGTAAAAAACTGGAAATAACCTAGATATTCGTTGGCAGTTGATGGGTTAACTAATTTATAGTACCTCTAAGAAACAGGATGTATGTATCCATGAAAACAAAAACGTGGAGAGATCTGTATGTGTTGGTAATGGAAATACATTGTCAGGTTGAAAAAAAACCAAAACTATATATTCAGTATGTTCCTCCTGTATGTATGACTGACCATTTTTATAACTATATATTCACAAATGCTCAGATAGACATAGAAAATTTTTGGAAGGATACACTTGAAAGAGTTCAGTAGTGGTTGCTGTTGGGTCAGCTAGGGTTCTGAGACAGGGAAACTTACCCTTCATTACATGCCTTCGAATTTTTCCATATACCTGTATTTTTGAATTTTCAAACTAGGTAATAAAAATAAAGGAAAAGATATGTTATATGCATTACTTAGAGAGTCAGTTAACGAGTGTATTTCCTTTAAGTGGTGTTAATTTAAAATGTGTGTTTAATATGCTTAGCACAATACTAACCAGTAAATAAAATAACACTAAACCTTATAATATAAAATTTGGGTCTTTTTAATCCAAGAATCATCAGCTTCTAAATAAAGAAAATAACACTTGTATAAATTGAGTGACATTTGGTTTCTCTTCTATCCTTTGTTAATGCAACCTGAAACATTAATACCTATATATGACCATCTTTGTCTTACACTTACACTTACATACTGTGATTCTGCCTGCATGGCACATCTCATATGTGGACTTTTTCTAACAGAAAATTCAGGAGCTGGAAACTTCACTGCGTGAAGCTAAGGAAAGTGCTAAGTACAAGGAAAGCAAGATTATAAAGATGCAGAAAGAACTTGAGATGACTAATGACAAAGTAGTGAAACTTCAAGCACAAGTTAATGAATCAAATAAATGCCTTGAAAAAACAAAAGAAATGATCCAAGTACTTCAGGTAACTTAACGAAATCATTTTCTAATAAAAGGGTTTTTTTTTCTTTTACTGTTGAATTTGGAGGATAATTTGGAACTCCAATCTTTTACTTGAACTTCCTGTTACTTATGGAACATCTAAAGTTCAGTACTCAAGCTTAAAAAAGCAAGTGGAAATTTAGAAATGAAATGCAAGAGTAGATTTTCATGTAAGATAATGATTATTTTCTATACTCCTAGAAAAATTGTTTTTTAAAGACTATATTCTTTATAATTTAAGATGTGTATTTTTATTTTTCAGAAAAAAAGCTCATCTAAATATTTACTCTTTATTAGATAAGTATATTTTAAAATTCTTTTTTTTTATTTAATCTCATTATTGAGCCCCACCTGGTAGCCTCTGGGCTGAATCTGATCTGTTTACTTTAGAAAGAACAGTAATTTGTCCTGGGATGCCTGGGTGGCTCAGTAGGTTCTGCTCAGGTCATGATTCCAGGTTCCTGGGATCCAACCCCACGTCAGGCTCTCTGCTCTGCGGGAAGTTTGCTTCTTCCTCTTCCTCTATGCATTCTCTCTCTCTCTCTCAAGTAGACAAATAAATTAAGTAAATGAGGGGTGCCTGGGTGGCTCAGTGGGTTAAAGCCTCTCCCTTCAGCTCGGGTCATAATCTCGGGGTCCTGGGATCAAGCCCCGCATCAGGCTCTCTGCTCGGCGGGGAGCCTGCTTCGTCTTCTCTCTCTCTGCCTGCCTCTCTGCCTGCTTGTGATCTCTGTCTATCAAATAAATAAATAAAATTGTTTAAAAAAAAATTAAGTAAATGAAAGGGGAAAAAAGGAAGCATAGTAATTTGTCTTTGACTGTGAATGCCATTACACAAGTCGTACCTTCATTCATCACATCTTTACCACTCCTTTTTGTTTTAGTTCCTACCCTTCTCATGCTTCTTGTGCTTGGGTTTGACCCTAATAGGCACTTAAGTTTGCTATCTCTTCATTTCAGTTAAAATTAGGAGCAAGTCAAGAATGTCTGCTGCTTTCATCATTTTAACACTGTTCTAGAAGTTCTGGTTCATTCAATAAGACATGAAATAGAAGAGGCAATAAAAAATAGTCTCAATCTTTTTAAATGTAAAGCTAAAAAAAAAAAAAACCAAGAAAATCAATCGTAAAGCTTTATAATTTTTGAGAGTAATTATTTAATATGTCAAATCACATTCTTACTCAATCAAGATAGATTTGTTGAGTATCCGGTATATGTTGGTTTTTGCTCTGGATGTCATGTGTACAGCAGTGGAAAGAAATAAAAGCCCCTCATTTCTTTCAAGGAGCTTACATTCTGGTTCAAGAAGAGAGAAAATAAGCAACTATATATGTATGTCAGATGGTAAAAAGTATGGTAGGAAAAAATTAAGCCAAACTAGACAAGGAGTGTGTGGGTACTGGGTGAGAGTGGGGGCTTGAGGGAAGCAGATATGATCTTAAAACAGGTTGAGCTGAGGAGAGCTGTACCGCTGTGCTGACCTGAGGGGATGGGTGAGCTATGTGATAGGGGAGCTATGTGGAAGGGTAACGGCCTTCCAAGCAAAGGAAATCACAAATAGTGTATGTATGTTTAAGAAACAAGAAAGGAAGAAACAAGAAACAAGAAAACATACAAAACAAGTATGTATGTTTAAGAAACATTCTCCTGAGCAGAATGAGCAAAGGGAAGAGATGGAAAATAAGGAGAGAAGTAGCAGAGAGTCAAATCATAAAGGGTCTCGCAATCTATTATAAGAACTTTAGTTTTTATTTTGAGTGAGATGGGAAGTCATCAGAGGATTTGGGCAAAAGGATATAATGATCTGATGTAATTTTTTAAAGCCTGCTCTTTGAAGGTAATATCCAGGAGGGCATGTTTGTTAATGTGACATATCAACTGCTACAACAAAGGGACCCAAACTACAGCAACTCCAACAAGAGGGAATCTTATTTCTCTGTCCCATATAAAAGTGTGAGTTCCATGTGAGTTCCAGCTCCCTTCCACATGATCATTCAGAGGCTTACTTCTCTCCCATCCTGTTTCTCCACCACCCCCTCAGGGGCTGTTTTTATGTGCATGATTAAAGCCAAGTTGTAAACTGTCCATGCCTGGGTTCACAGGAAAGGGACAGATGGAGAAGCTAAAAATCGTCTTAAAATCTCTACTCTTAAAGGCCCTGACCCAGAAGTGGCACATACTCTTTCCTCATATTTCTTGGAGTCAGAGGTGATTCCAGAGTTTTTGGCTTGAACAACTAGAAGGATGGACTTGCCATCTATGGAGATGGGAAAGACTGTCAGAAGAGCAAGTCTGAAACCATGGGAGCTAAATCGAAACTAAGTTTTGGACACATTGAATTTGAAATGGCTATTGGGGACTCCCAACTTGAGATATGACTGAAGCAGTCATATGTATACACAAATCTATGTATGTGTGTATGTATGTATGTATACACATAGACTTGAGGTGTGAGTTTGGGGAATTGTCAGCATATAAAAGTCATGAGACTGGACAAAGCCGTGAGCATAATGGTTAAGAAATAAGGAGTAACCAAAAGATACCAAGATGGAGCATCCAGTTAGTTCATTGGGAGTTGGGGAGGGGTGGGTAACAACACAGAATGCAGACAGCGGTTTCAGTCTCTTCACAGAAGTGAAGGAAGTGTATCAAGATAGGAAGTAAGCAACAAATTTCTCCACATTCTGTGTAAATTGATACAGACATCTATGGAGAGATAAACATCTTTCCTGCTTACCAGAAATAACTATTTCTGGGATATGGCGTTGTGTATTACCTAAGGGAAAGAAAGCAGAACACAAGATATTCATAAAATCTTCAGTTTTTTTTTTTTTTTTTTGGTATTATAAAAACATTCTATAAAAAGCAACAATGTTTTTAACTCAAGACTTGGCATAAGAAAAAACTTTTAACCTATTCACCACTATTTTAAAACATCTTGGATATAGCTGTCTAATATAATAATGTAAGGTTTGTTAATTGAATAGAGCAGAAAGTAATTTGAACAAATGAATCATTAACAATTTTGTTTAAATCTTGATACATTTCCTCTGTTACATCATTACAAATTGTTTATATCAAGTAGCAATGAATGGATCAAAAATTTAAACTAGTAGAACTTTATGGACATCCTGCATGAGGGGGAAAAAAGATCTTATTTATAACGGCCACAAAATCTAAAATAAGATGATTGAATGACTAACCTTAACAAAAAATGAGGGCAACATATATGAAAAGAAAAATAAAACTTTAAAAAGAAATATAGAGGAACATGTGGTTTATAAGAAACAGACCATTTCCTAGATTAGAACCTAAATACTATACAATCCTAAGTTTTTCCCAAATTAATTCCTAAATTTCATGTAATTCAAATCAGAATTTCAAAGGAATTCTTTTTCAGATAGAGCCACTAAAGTTTCTCAACTGAAACTCTCTAAAAATGCAAATGATAAATAGGTGTTGTTAACCATGAACTTTATATTTTCAGTCTTTTCCATTTATTCAGTAAATCTAAGACCATCAGTATTTCTTGAGTGCAGCTTTGGTCACATACTATATGTTTGAAATATGGAATTCTGTTATCTTTCATTTATAATTCAGTATTTTCAGTTTTGATTTCTTTTATGTGAGAATGTTTTAAATAATGTTATATATGACTAATTTATTTCATTATATTGTGGCAAAAAACTAATTTCTGCATTTCTAAAATATATTGAAATTTTCTTTTTAGTGTCATAAATGAATACCTTTTTTTAAGAGTTTGAACTTTTAAAATAATAATAAAACTTTTAAAAGAAAATTAAATCAATGGAAGAGAATAGAGAGCTTAGATATAGACCAACACAAACGCAGCCAACGGATCCTTGACAGGAGAGCAAAGGCAAGTCAGTGGAGAAGTTTAGTCTTAGCAACTAATGATGCTAGAACAACAGGACTTCCACAAACAGAAAAACAAATCTTAACACAGACCTTCTATCTTCCAAAAGGATTAACTCAGTTGATAAAAATCCAAATGTAGGGGCACCTGGGTGGCTCAGTCATTAAGCATCTGCCTTCAGCTCAGATCATGATCCCGGGATCCTGGGATGTAGTCCTATGTCAGGCTCCCTGCTTCTCCCTTTCCCCACCCCCACCTTGTGCTTTCTCTCTCTTAAATAATTTAAAAAAAAAAAAAAATCTAAATGTAAAAGACAAAACTAAAAAACCCTCAGAAGATAAAATAGAAAACCCAAGTGACTGTGGGTTTGATGGTGTCTTTTTAGATATAACATCAAAAGCATGATCCATGAAAGAAAAAATTGGTAAGTTGGACTCCGTTTAAATTAAAATATCTGCTCTGTGAAAGACAGTTAAGAAAATAAAAGGACAAGTCACAGACCAAAGGAAAAAATTCTGCAAAACACGTATCTGATAAAGAGCTGTTGTCCTAAATATGCGAAGAACTTTTAAAACTCGATCATAAAAAAGAAAGTCAATTAAAATAAATAAAATCTTTTTTTAAAAAAGATTAAAAAACAGACACCAGGGGCACCTGGGTGGCTCAGGGGGTTAAAGCCTCTGCCTTCGGCTCGGGTCATGGTCTCAGGGTCCGGGGATCGAGGGAAGCGGGGAGCCTGCTTCCTTCTCTCTCTCTGCCTGCCTCTCTGACTACTTGTAATCTCTATCAAATAAATAAATAAAATCTAAAAAAAAAAAAAAAGACAACAGTTCTGAGCAGACACCCCACCTAAGAAGATATATGTGTGACAAATAAGCATATGAAAAGATTCTCAGCATGGTATGTCATACCACTGCACAACTATGGTATCTCAAAATGCCATGATGGCCAAAATCCCATGCACCACACTAAAAATGCTGGTGAGGAGGTAGAACAGTAAGAATCCATTGCTGTAGGATGGCAGCTGGGACAGTCAGTTTGAAAGAGAGTTCAGCAGTTTCTTAAAAAACTGCCCACGCTCCAGCCAGTCACATGCCCAGGGAGGCACTGACATTAGCATCTGACTCAGAAGGTGAGGTATTGAACTGGTGCTGTGACTAAGCAAACACTGGGCTCCTCCAAGAATGAGCTTATCTTATGCAGTCATCCACCTCCTTAAGCTGATCATCTATCATTTTTGGAGGTTTTGCATCTTTTTCGTCTTTGCTAGCCATGGTATGCGTGTAAACGTTTCTCTGGGGGTTGGGTTGGGAAAGCCTAGAGGAATAAAGAGAGCTCTCTAGGTCCCTATTTATTTATTTTTGTTTAAAGATTTTATTTAGGGATGCCTGGGTGGCTCAGTTGGTTAAGCAGCTGCCTTCAGCTCAGGTCATGATCCCAGCATCCTGGGATCGAGTCCCGCATCGGGCTCCTTGCTCTGCAGGGAGCCTGCTTCTCCCTCTGCCTCTGCCTGCCATTCTGTCTGCCTGTGCTTGCTCTCTCTCCCTCTCTCTCTCTGATAAATAAGTAAAATCTTTAAAAAAAATAAATAAAATAAAGATTTTATTTATTTATTTGACAGAGAGAGTGAGATCACAAATAGGCGTAGAGGCAGGCAGAGAGAGCGGAGGGGGGGTGGGAAGCAGGCTCCCCGCTGAGCAGGGAGCCCGATGTGGAGCTCGATCCCAGGACCCTGAGATCATGACCTGAGCCGAAGGCAGAGGCTTAACCCTCTGAGCCACCCAGGCGCCCCTCTAGGTCCTTATTTAGATGGATTTTATTTTTTGTTCAATATCTATGACTGTGGTACAGTGCTAAAAAGAAATGAGTGATTTATTCAGCAGTAATAAGAAATGAGCTATTGAGTCGCAAAGACATGGATGGACCTTAAATGCACACTGTTCATTAAAAAGAAGCCAAACTGAAAAGTGATTCCAACTATATGATATTCTGGAAAAGACAAAACCAGGGAGACAGTAAAAAGATCAATGATTGCCAATGGTCCAGAAGGGGTAAGGGAGGGAAGGACGAATAGGTGGAACACGAGGTTTTTAAGATAGTGAATGTATTCTGTATGATATCGTACCAAAGAACATGTGTCATTGTACATTTGTCAAAACCCGTAGAGTATGCAATACAAACAATAAACCTGAACACAGCCTGGAATGTATCAATATTGGCCCATCACTAAAATGTGATGTTAATATATAGGGGAAACGGACAACATGAGGAGGGAGATAGAGCATGACAAGGATATATAGGAACTCTGTACTCTGCTCAATTTTTCTATAAACCTAAAGTTGCTCTAAAAATAAAAGTCTATTTATAAAAAAGTTTAAATATATGTATGTATTTACATATGATGTTTTTTCTCTGAGTAGAAAGTAGATGTATTTTCAGCACTGGAATGAACCATCTTTGAGTACAAATATCCCCACAACATTTTATAGTACTTTGTACCTTGAATTCAATTCTAGTTTGATATTTATATTGTCATTCTGACATCTTTTTGTTTCATTTTCCTGATTTACCTTTGTCTACCCATTATTTTCAACCTTTCTGTTTCATTTTGTTTATATCATTTTTAATTGGAGAAAAATTTGTTTTAGGAAATGAAGGGGCACCTGGGTGGCTCAGTAGGTTAAATGTCTGCCTTTGGCTCAGGTCATAATCCCAGGAGTCCCAGTATCAAGTCCTTTGTCAGGCTCCCTGTTCAGTGAGGAGTCTGCTTCTCCCTCTCCATCTGCCCCTCACCCTGCTCATGTTCTCTCTCATTCTCCCTCTCAAATGAATAAAATTTAAAAAAAAAAAAAAAAACAGTGAAGGTCATGTGTTCTTAATTCCCTGTTAGCTTCCAATAATTTCATGTATACTTCACATCAAATATGTACATGTTGTTCATTTTAGGGTTAAATTCTGTGCTTTTCACTTTTCATGTATTTGGAGCTTACTGTTTTAAAATGTTCCTACCAAATCCTACAGCTCTTTAAAACTGCTCTGAAATTATTTTTCTTTTCTCTAAAAAAATTAGGACAAAGTTGCTTTAGGAGCTAAGCCCTATAAAGAAGAAATTGAAGATCTCAAAACGAAGCTGGTGAAAATAGACCTAGAGAAGATGAAAAATGCTAAAGAGTTTGAAAAAGAGTATGTCAGAATTTCTTATCTTTTTCAGGTTGCTTACCATACTGTTGAAATAGTTATATTTTTTTTGTATTATGGAAACCTTCTGTATTATTACATATTTGTTTTACCTGTAGTTGGATATAAGTACTTATTTGAAGTGTTTTAAAATCTGTGATTTTTTTCTGTCTTTTTTAGACAGTTATTAGTTAGCGTATCATGTTTTGAAAATGCCAAATAAATACAATTATCATTAAAAAAAAAGGAAAAAAGTATGTCTTTGCCTTAACTGAACATGACCTTAATAGCTTAAGTTTCGGGAACCCTGGTGGCTCAGTCAGTTAAGCATCTGCCTTCGGCTCAGGTCATTATCCCAGGGTCCTAAGATTGAGCCCCACATTGGGCTCCTTGCTCAGCAAAGAGCCTGCTTCTCCCTCTTCCTCTGCCTCCTGCTCCCCCTGCTTGTGCTCTCTCACTCTCTTGCTCTCTCTCTCTGTCAAAAAAATAAATAAATCTTTAAAAGGAAAAAAAGCTTAATTTTCCCATCTAAATTTTTTTGCATTAAAAAGTTAACTTTTTAAAATATATGGAAGTATTATTACTACTTTTTACCCCACTGAGCCACCCAGGCGCCCCTATTAACTGCTTTTTAAAATAAATACAAACATCCACAGATTTTAAATTTATTAAATTCTCATTACATCAGCAAAATTTTTTAAAAACAAGCATAGTTATGACCAATTACTAACACATGTCTTTTGATGCTTCTTGCTGTCTTAAATAAACAGCATAAAAAATAGTCTTTTTATGCTTGAAATTGAATGTTAAGAACCTAAATATATGTGTATCTTTGTGTATTTAGCAGTTTGACTAAGATTTCTGTTGGTTCTCTTAATTTAACTTGTTCTTCCTATTGTGTTTTTGTGTAAAATTGTATATCATTTTAAAATACGGTACCTAGTACCCAAAAAGCATGACTGAGTTCTTTTTATTTATATATACTATATATAATGGCATGCCTGAGGTTCTTTATGATATAACATAATGAACATTAAACAGTCAGAGACAGTGAATTAGAAATATAATATTGCCACTTATTATTATATCACCTCACATATAAGCTGTTTAATCTCTCTGGTCTTTGTATTCATAATCAGTAAGGACAGGTTTGTATTAGATGATTTCTTAAGACTCCTTCTGACTCCTAATGCTTTTTGTTCTTCCTCTAAATATTTAACAATGATACCAAATTTGCCCAAAAAGTAGCACTCTGAAGCTTCATGCATTCTAACCAGCCTTCCACTGGTAAGACTATGCGTTTTAGTGAAACTTACACCTATCAGTTTCCTCATTACAAAAAAGCAATCTCAGGGGCGCCTGGGTGATGCAGTCAGTTAAACATCCAACCCTTGGTTTCAGCTCAGGTCATTACCTCAGGGTCCTGAGATCGAGTTCTGCATTCGGCTCCACAAAGAGTATTTGAGTTTCTCTCTCCCTCTCCCTCTGGCTCTCTCTCTCTCTCTCTCAAATAAATAAATAAATCTTTTTTAAAAAGGCAATTTCACATATAGAATAGAATCAGCAGATACTTTCAGAGTTTCTAAAAGCAGAAAGTCTCGTGATTTAACGCTGCTGATTAACACTTAGGCCAACAATTCCTAAAATGTCACTTTCTACTAGGGAACAGTGAGCAGAATTTGACCTTTGTATCACATTAGACTAGAGCTGCAGCCAGGGTTTGCTTCCCTGACGGTGTTGAAATAGGTAAAAGTTCTTTTCACTTTTATGCTCTGGTAATTGTATCTGATTAACAAAGCTATTGGGCTTCCAGAAATTTAAAAAGAATTTTAAAAATTACTCCTGCAACCAAATAGAATATTTCCAATTTGATGGCGTTACAGCTATAAAATACTTGATACCCTACTGCCATTTATGGGTTTTATGTCAATGTGATATATCTTATTGGTAGCAGTTCTGTTTATTCTTCCATCAAAAATTAGTTACAAAGCTTTTACATATTTCTGTTGTTCTTTTTAGAATTACTTCTACAAAAGCCACTGTAGAATATCAAAAAGAAGTTATAAGGGTATTGAGAGAAAATCTGAGAAGAAATCAACAAGCCCAAGATATCTCAAGTAAGTAGAAAATACTGATATTGCCAGATTCTTTCCATCTTATTTCTCAATATACTTAGACATTTTGAGGACTGTTATATTTGTGACAGTCGAGAATAAACTGTTAACCACTAAGTTAGAAAAAAACTATTTTTGAAATGAATTTATTGGGATCATATTTATCCTGTCATATCTCCTTAGTTTCCTGTAATCTCAACTATTTATCCAATATAGATTCTAAAAAAATAAGAGTTTTACCTTTGCATTATCTGATCTTTACATGTGGGTGAAGATATCTTCAGTACTAAAAAAGAATGAAGTAACTATCAAGGTAAAAGTAACCTTCCCAATAAAAATACAAACATATTGTAATAGACTTTAACCATGTGTACAGCAAAAATACAATCAGCACACGGTGGAAAAAAGGAAATAATATCCTACCTGTTCTTAGTACTGAAAATAGAGTTAATGCTTACTTGCAAAGTCGTTCAAATTTATCTTTTCAATACAATTTTCAAGTCTAATGATCAAATTTCTGCATGTGCATTCCTCAACCTATTCCTTTTTCCATATAACTGTCTCTTTGTTTCATTTGAAAAGAGAGGATGTTGAACAGTACTTGGGACAGCTTTGTGCAGTAAACAAGCAGTGAACTAAGTCAGGACCGGTCCTCATTTGATGGCTTTATGAAATCAAGGGGATGATACCTGACCTCCTTATATATATTTATATATATGTGATATAAAGAAAATATATATAGTTTACATATTATATTGTGTATATATACATATATATTTTTACATGTATATACATATTATATTACATATATACACATATACATTTATATTTTTTACATATTGTGTATATATGTATATATATTTTTACATATTATATTGTGTGTATATATGTATATATATGTAAATATATTATATATTATAATACTTATATATGTATTTAAGGATCAAACTGAAAGTTATGTATAAAAGCACACTGAAAATTCTGAATGTCAATCCAACATAAGGTAATACTTGTGTGTATTATTATCCACACATTTAAAAAAAAAAAATGAGATAGTTTTAAAGATGTTGTCTCATACATGTTTGGCCTTAACTTCTCTAGTGTCTGTTGCTGGAGAAGTTCACCCCTACCTGGAAAACTTTAAGAGACAGAACTAGAAACAATCATGATTTGTTGTAATTACTCTTGATTTGTTTCTTTCCCAGGTACATATTATATCTGAACTCAGAGTAATTCAAAGGAAAATGGACATTGAGTATCTTCCCCCCAACGTACCTCACCCTGTTTTGTAAATTGTCAGTTAAGCGGTGGCTTGTTCTACTCTATAAGCGCCTCAAATTTTTAGGCATTTTTAAATGCCTAAATTTTTAAATGCCTTTAAATTTTAAAATTTACAAAACATGTCCTTACCTTTTTTCCACACATATAGTGTAGAATACTTAATAATATATGCTTTTGTATCATTCTGAATTTTATTTAGTTACAACTATGTCTTGAGAATTTAGAGCGCACTGAATGTCTGGTGGTGGACCCCACACACACATTCTGTGCTATAAGAAGCCCTCCGGGGTGTCCACTGATGCAGAGGAGAGAGCAGGGAAGGACAACACTAATGGGGGGGTGGGGCGGGGAGCCGCTGCTGCCCTCATAGTGGAAGCTTCCAGACAGCAGTGTCGTGCTGATGGAACTGGTGGCTGGAGAGAAGCGGGAGGATTCTAGAGACAATTAGAAGTGTTGATCAAGCAGGCTTAGGAGAGGAGGAAAAAGAAGGAAGGAAGGATGGCTTCTAGGGACCTGGTGATTGAGATAGTCTGGTTTTTGCATTGACTTAATGGCTCTTCGTAGTATTTCCTCTATTTTAAACTTTGGAGATAATGAAAATGATGCCCTATTGGTGTATTTGCCCCCCTCACAGTTGTGTCAGAATGTACGGACTCTCAGCCTTCAAATAAACCCTTAACTTGTGGAGGTGGTAGTGGCATCGTACAGAGCACAAAAGCTCTTATTTTAAAAAGCGAATATATACGGCTAGAAAAAGAAGTCTCAAAGTTAAAGCAGCAAAACGAACAGCTAATAAAGCAAAAGAATGAACTATTAAGGTAAGATATGCTTACGTGATATTGAAATTATGCTTCTGGCTATTACATGTGGGGAGCTTGGTGTATACACTTCCATACAAGTTTTTGCAGTCGGCAACCCTTCATGCATACGGGGAAATAACTTTTAGAATATATGTAATAAATGTTTTTAAAAAGGAATAAGACTGTATTACCCCCATTCCAGATGTTTGCTATCTGTCAATTGACCTATTTTTAACAAAGCCAGAAACAGGAAGTAAACAAAGATCTTTAAGGGGCAACTTAAATTCTTTTTTTTTTTTTTAAGATTTTATTTATTCATTTGACAGAGAGAGGTCACAAATAGGCAGAGAGGCAGGCAGAGAGAGGGGGGTAGCAGGCTCCCTGCTGAACAGAGAGTAAGGGGCAACTTAAATAGTCCACAAGTCTGCATACCCAAGTCAAAGGAGAATTCCGTAAGTCCATTATTATTGTAGCCTATTTTCTTTTTATTTTATAAACAATTCTAACAAATTTAATATTTGGCTTTTATCAACAATTAGAATCTTGTGCCAAGCACTTTACTAATGATACAATAGAAGAACAATAGATAGTAAACAAATAACTGTACAACTAATTTTTTGCATTGAGTGCTATTAAACAGCAAGAACAGAAAACCACAACTAGGACCTTATCTAGATGTGGGGAGGGGTGATGGTGAAGAAACTGATAAAAGAGTAGCTGTGGAAAAGGGCAAGAGTTAGGCCAGATGAAAGGAGAGACTGGAAAGCCTTTTAGGCAGAGGGCAACAAGTGCACAGGCTTTTGGTCACAAAAAATAACCAGTTAGTGGAACTGAAAGACACAGAATGTGGCCAGGGAATAGAGAACGAATGTACCAGGTGAATAAATGCAGGAATTGTACAGACTTACAGTCTCTCTCTCTCTCTCTCTTTTTTTCTCCTCTATTCAAGCAATAATCATCATCTTTCCAATGAGGTCAAAACATGGAAGGAGAGAATCCTTAAGAGAGAGACTCAAAGAGAAGTTAGTTGTGAGAATTCTCCACAGTCTCCTAAAGTGACTAGAACACCTTCCAAAAAGAGGCCATATACACCTTCTCAATGCAAGGAACGGAATTTACAAGATCCTGTGCCAAGGGAATCACCAAAGTCTTGGTTTTTTGACAGCCGATCGAAATCTTTACCAACGCCTCATCCAGTTCGCTATTTTGATAACTCCGGTTTAGGCCTTTGCCCAGGTACATAAATATACTGGTTCTTTGGAAATCAGGGGATAACTGTCAGAACTTATCTTTAATTTGTGGCCCCTAAGGGCAAGGTTAGACAGGATATAGTTGAGCAAGCTACAGTGCACAGACTTCATTTGGCATTTCTGTTGTGAGAAAGTTTCTCCAAAGCACAGCACTGATGTCCATCATTTTTTACCCCAAATTGAGTCTTTATTCTACCTCTTAAACCTTCAACTTTTCCCTAAGATATTAGAAACTCTATTAAAAACATGAAGACACTACCCTATAAACAAAACTTTCACTGAAGAAGCCTTTCTTATCAATGCAGTGGGCCAGTATTTCCAATAGCATTATCTTCATTTTACACAAGCGAGATCATAGACTTGTTTCATTTACTTATTAATTTATCCAATCAGCAAAATATTTTGGTTTCCAACTATGTGTCAGAGAAGAGACCCTGATGGTACATTGATAAGCTAAGCCAGACATGGTCCCCACCCTACGGAAGCTTACAGTCCTGCTGAGAGATACAGTAATCAAGTAATCAAAAATAAAAATAGGTAAAATTCTAGAGTGTAAAAGGCTGTGAGGCATATAATAGGCTTTTGTTTCAGGAATAGTAAGGAAGTCTTCCTTGAAGAACGGCGCTGAGATCTAAAAGGTTAATGTGAGTCAGCTTAACAAAGAGAGGAGGGAGACGTATTTCAGGCAGATGGAACAGTGACACCCCAGGGTAGGACGGACTGTAACCAGGGTCGGGGCTGAAAGAAAGCAAGCTGGCCAGAGCACAGTGAACCCAAGCTGCTGCGGGTGGAGGCAGTGCAGCCAAACAGAAGAAGAGCCAGGTGTGTGGCAATTTGTCGATTGTATAAAGGAATTTTTACTTTTTCCTGAAAACATGTAGACAAAGACTTTGAAAGATTTTAAACAACATGATGGGGGGAATCATAATGAGTTATAAATTTTGAACACAGAACCTTAGCTCTATGGTGACCAACAACTAATAGGAGCAAGAGTTGATGACAGTTGTCCAAGCAAGAGGTGTGATAGTAGCGAGGACGTGAGCAGGCTCAAGGGAGATACAGAAAAATGGATGGACGGGAGAGATTTGGGAGTAAAGTCGGCAGTGCTAGGCTCCTCACTGGTTGGAGGGAGGCAGTGTGAAGGGTCACCCCCACCTCAGCCCAGGTGCCAGACACAGAGGGGTAGATGGAGAATTAGCAGAGTGCCCCAGTCATACTATGGTGCCCCGAAAAACTGAGAAACTTTTAATCACCTTTTGATTTTATCTGATAGTGCCAGGGACATAGACCGATACGAATTCATTCAACCGCAAATAAAAATGCTTGAGTCTTTTTATCAATATATGCATCACTCTGGTACTGTTTTTAACTGAAGTAAATAAAAGAGTAAGCTGGAAGAATATATGAATCAAAAACTGACCAATTCAGGGGTGCCTGGGTGACTCAGTTGAGCATCTGCCTTCAGCTCAGATCATGGTCCAAGTCCTAGAATCAAGTCCCACATCAGGCTCCCTGCTGAGCAGAGAGCCTGCTTCTCCCTCTCTCTCTGCCTGCTGCTCCCCCTGCTTGTGCTCACTCTTCTCTCTCTGTCGGTCAAATAAATAAAATCTTTAAAAAAAAATTTTTTTTTTTTTTTTTTTTTTTTTTTTTCAGAATTAAAGGACATAGTCCCAGCCTGAATTAGTAAAATACCATTCAAAAAGAACTTTAATGTGGGGCACCTGGGTGGCTCAGTGGGTTAAAGCCTCTGCCTTCGGCCCAGGTCATAATCCCAGGGTCCTGGGATCGAGCCCCGAGTCGGGCTCTTTGCCAGTGAGGAGCCTGCTTCCCCTCTCTCTCTCTGCCTACTTGTGATCTCTGTCTGTCAAATAAATAAAATCTTTAAAAAAAAAAAAAAAAAAAGGGACGCCTGGGTGACTCAGTTGGTTGGACGATTGCCTTCGGTTCAGGTCATGATCCCGCAGTCCTGGGATCGAGTCCCGCATCGGGCTCCCAGCTCCATGGGGAGTCTGCTTCTCCCTCTGACCTTCTCCTTGCTCATGCTCTCTCTCACTGTCTCTCTCTCAAATAAATAAATAAAATCTTTAAAAAAAAAAGAATTTTAATGTTAGTTTTTAATTTGAATTATAAAAAGATAAATTTTCTCAACAAATTGAGATAATTGCAAAGACCAGGTATGTGAGATTTATTTTAATTAATCATTTGAAAATGAATATTGCTTATAAGCATAAATACAGTTGAAGTGCTTTTTAAAGCCTCAGAGTGTTCAAAGAATGACTAAATATTCTCCAAAATATATACTATTTGCTTAGCACAGCTTTTTTTTTTCCTAAAATTAGGGCCAAGGAAAATTAGACTCAATCTGTGTTTGATTCACTTTTAATCTCAAACTGATGAATTTCAAGTGACACTTTATTACTTCTTGGCTTTATATACAAAACGGGTTAGGGTTAAGGTTATAACAGTTCTGTAACAGTTGATTTTATGAGAAAATAGACAGTAAACTTCTCCACCTCAGATGAAGTGACATACACCTTTTTAATGACCAAACATGAGGACATTAATGACCATATTGTCATTTTTCATGCTTTATATCTCTACTGTCTTAAAATTGTTTCCATTTCCAGTTGTATTCAAATTGTGTGTGTGTGTGTGTGTGTGTGTGTCTGTGTGTGGTTTTTAATAAGATTATTTTTGGGTTTTCTTGTCTTTTCTCAGAAGAACAAACTGCTGGAGCAGAGAGTGTGGGTCCTCAGTCAGCTCCGTGGCACACCTCCTCAGGAAAAGATGCACCCGAGTGCAGGACACAGTAGACTCCTTTCCTGTTGCTTTTCTGGAGCCCCAGCATTCCCTGCTTGGACTTGACTGTTTATTCCTTCATGTGCCTGTCCTTGGCAATGTTATCACAGCCCAACTTAATCTCAATTCAGTTTTCTTTTTGCCACTTGAAATCGAAGATGAAGGAATAGAGATTAATGCCTTCCAGTAATTTAGAATGGTGATGGCAATATCTTCTTGAATGTGGTAATACTTCAGAAGTTGAATTGTTTTATTTATTTATATATTTTGTAAAGAATAAAATTATTGAAGGAATGTTCCAGTCTTTCCATGTATGCATAAAATGTATTCATTTTTATTAATGTAATGTTATCCACATATGACTTAGATAATTCCAAGGCATGATGCATACATTAAAGTGTCATTTAATTAACAGAATTATAAGCTCCTTTTTAAGTACCTTGAACATTCAATAAATGTTTAATTAGTGGTTCTGAATCACAACTCCCTGTAATGGTAATTAACGGTTTCTTGGTGGGGTACTCAGGGTATAATTGGCTCTACTTGTTTGTTGAATTTTTCAGAATCTCAGAATTTTGCTATGAGAATATATACATGCTTTCGGGATTTAAGTGGCTAAGGGATAGCAAAGTGCTATGACCTCTTCATTTTCTAGGCTAATCTTTCTTTTGCTATAATAAATATAAAAATTCTCTCTCACTTTTCTGTCATCCACTAGCCCCCTAGACAAGCACTCTAAATTGGTTTGTTTGTTACCAGATTTTGTAGTCTACTGCATTTTACTCCCAGCTGGAAGAACTTTATGGACCATTTGGTCTACCCTTTTATTTCAGGCATGAGGAAACAGCACCAGAGTTTCTATCGAAGTAGAAAGTCTTTTAAACCGAGAGTCCCCACAGATATATAAGGCATCTCTGGATGGGTTTCTTGCAGTCTGTAAAACCTCAGAAATTTTATGTTAATTTGATAATTTTGTCATTTTTCTAGGATACTTGGATCCATACTTTTGTTATTAAAGGGATCTGTCACCCTACAGGAGGTTAAGAACTGTGCTTTTAGGGAGGTTTTATAGTATTACTTTTGTATCATATGACTTTGAAAAAACACATAAAACAGCAAGTTGCATAAGGTCTAGAACAGAGTTAGTGATTTCAACTCATTCTTGGCTCTTTGGTAAGATTCATTCAAAGGAAGAGATTGTGAATTACATCATAGCCATCGTTTTACAATCCATGGATGGATATTTTCCCTTAATATACTATCATAAGAATTCAACAGGGTTAAGGGGAAGGTGTCCCTTTCTTTAATTCTCTCCCCCAAACCTGCATGTCTCTTCAGAGTCTTGTTTCTCCTTTTCACTCTTCCGCAAATAAGATACTATGACAGAGCTATAGATGTGATTCTTTACAATATCTGCTCCTCTGCTGAATAAAAGTAATTCAAAGTAGTAATTTCACCTGGATAATAAAACTAAGGCCATTAAAAGTATAATCAGTCATCAGGTATCCTTCCAGTCCGTAAAATGTTGGTTAACTCTAGAATTTGGATGTCCATATTCTTCCTCAACTTCAGGAAGTTTGGGGCCATTATTTCTTCAAATAAGTTTTTTGTCCTTTTTTCTCTACTAGAAGTACCATAATGCATACATCGGTCCATTTGCTGATGTCCCATAAGTACCTCAGTCTTTCTCCACTTTTCTTTCTTTTTTTTTTTTTTTTTTTAATTTCTTCCCTTCTTCTTTGATTCTTCCTGCTGCTTGATCAGGTCTGCTATTGAACTCCTCTAGTAAATATTTTTAATTCAGTCACTGTATTCTTCAGGTCCAGAATTTCTGTTTGGTTCTTCGTAATAGTTTTTTTTTTTTTTTTCTTTGTTAATACGTCATTTTGTTCATACCTCATTTTCCTGATATCATTTAGTTGCCTATTTGCATTCTCTTATAGGTCATTGAGCCTCTTAAAAACCATCATTCTGAATTCTTTGGTAATTCATAGATCACTGTTTCTTTGGAGTTGATTTCTGGAAATTTATTTTGTCCTTTGGGTCCTGTTTCGTGTGTGTGCGCGCGCACCTTCTGAGTTTTTGCTGAGTTTTATGCATTTGGAAAAGCAGCCACCTATTCTAGTCTACAGCGATTCTGGGGATCTCTGAAACCTTTTTAGGGGGTGTGACTTCTGGGCTGTGAGTATAGTTTGCCAATTAGAGAAGTTTACTTATTTCTCTTCTAGGAGCTGGATCTCTTGCTCCCTCTGGTGTGTGTCTGCAGTACAGCATGATCCCTGCTCTTTTCTTCTCATTGGCCCCCAGGAATCCAAAGTCTTTCAGCTCCCCATTAGCATCCCAGGTAGGCAAGACAAATATCAGTCTTCGACAGCCCTCCAAAAAGTTGGAACACCAAGAACATACTCCACTCTTCTCGCTCTCTCCCAACCGTGATGAACCACTCCAGCCTCCATCTGGGGCACTGTAAGCCCTATAGTGCCAACTGTTGCCAGTTCCATCAGCACTCCAAGTCAGGCAAGACAGAAACCCTTGGGATGCCACAGAAAAGGCCAGAACTCTGGGTTAGTTTTCCACCCTTCTCTTTCCCCCTACTCTCCTGGAGAAACCAGGAGCCAGAGGCTGAGCTGTGATGGCTTAGGCAAAGGGTGGGATGGGTGGAACCAGAGGTAAAGGGAAATGACCCTTCTTGCCCATTTCAATGCAGCTGTTCTCAGCTCACCCCTGACCTGGGGTACTGCAGCTTCTCAACTGACTTGAGTTCTCATAAAGCTATTTTAGTCTGTATATTGTTTTAAGTTGGTGTCTCTGTGAGAGAAATAGAGGTAGAGCTTTCTAGTCCTCTGTGTTGTCAACATCTCCCTCAGAATGTTGCTTAAATCTTATGACCTGGGTTTCGATATCGTGATAAATGGCTGTGAAAGTCAACAATGAAACATGCAAAAAGGTTAAAAAGCAGTAATGTAGTCAGACACTAAAATGGTCTGGAAAGTAAAGTCAAGACCAAAGAAGACAAATAGATTATTATTCGTAGGAAACATTTTCTGGAGAGCCTGACAAAATTATATCCAGAAAACCTAGTAAAAGCCTACCATTCATACTCAGCAAACATTTAACTGCTGTTTACTGTGTGCCAGTCACTGAGCTAGGCACCAAAAGTTACTGCCTTTGCAAACATATTTAGTTGGAAAACAAACATCTCATAATATCTGCTGACTGCAACATAAGGATGAAAAAGATATGGTCCTTAACCTTGAAGAAATTTAGTCCATGGAAAATACACATGGGTAAGAAAATTTTTGCAACACCATGTTACTTAGTCTGTCAGAGAGTCAGCATTATTGTTGGAAATCAGGACAAAGGGAGGCTCAAGAAAGCTGCACCAAGAAAGAAGTGTAAGACTTGGCCTTGATTAGAGAATCCTCATATCCATAAAAAATGTATTCTAAAACCCTCAGAAGTTAAAGACATTGTTACTAAAGCAAGGAGCACAGTTGAGTATTTTTAGAGATCATTAGACTCCGTTAGAAGCTACCCTGGGCAATGAGAGACGGTCTTACCAAAGACTTTATGTGCATATGCTTATATGTGCAGAAATTAGATCAGAGATTTTTTTTCAATCCATTTTTGCCATCTGCTGTAATTGAATTATAGTCATCATTAACACTTATTAAGTACAAATGTAACAAATGGTGTGCTGGTAGTTGTGAATGCCTCGTCCTTTCTCCTCACATGCCTGAGCCAGGTGCTATGTTTACCTTCTTTACAGAAAAGGAAACTGGGCCTTGGAGAGTTAAATGATTTACTGAGCTAGAGAAGAATGGGGGACTTATCTTACTGCACAGCCTTTCTTCTGAATCCATCATGACTGTTATGAGTATACTTCGCTCCAAAGACAAAAAACTTGGGGGAAAATGTAATCCAAAGAAATTATTTTTTCTCACCTAAGAATCCCAATGGGGGACATGCCTGAGTGGGTCAGTGGATTAAGCTTCTGCCTTCAGCTCAGGTCATGGTCCCAGAGTCCTGGGATCAAGCCCCACATCAGGCTCCCTGCTCAGCAGGGAGTCCGCTTCTCCCCCTCTGCACCCCCACCCACTGCTTGTTCTCTCTCTTACTCTCTCAAGTAAATAAATAAAATCTTAAAAAAAAAAAAAAAAAAGAATCCCAGAGGAGTTAGTCTAAGGCTGTGGCACAGAGGCTGTCTTCAAGGAATCAGGTTCCTTTCTTTATCCTGCTCTGTCCTTGATGGATGCCTCTGACCTCATGCCAAGTCACACAACTTCTGCCATGTCCCAAGACAGATCCACATTCCAGGAAAAAAGAAGGGAAATGGTTTCAAAGGAGCCCTACCTTTCTATCCAAAAGGAAATCCTCCACAACTTGCATTTCATTAGCCAGCTCTAGCAACAAAGAAGGCTAGGAATGTGAGAGTTTTTTGTTTTCTGGTCTTTATAAAATAAAAGGCAGGGGAAAGTGTGGTGGGTAGATGTTGAGTGACCAACAAAAACAATACATGTACAAAATAACCGACGCAACCACTCTGCTCAATTATACACCTGCTATAGTGTGACTTAGTAAGCCTAGCACACATGGCCCAGTTCTTTTCGATCTGTACTGTCCGTTCTTTTCGACTAAACTTGATTTGTTGCTCTTACCCAACATGTTCCCTTTCAGGCCTCCACGTTGTAAATCTCAGAGTGTTACCTGGACCCTGCCCCTCCATGTACTTGCGGTGCCTGCACCCCGCCACTAAATATGGACAAGTGTTAGAAGACAAAGAGTGTGACAAAACAACCATAACTATACCTTAAACACAAGGGAATTTTTATTTCTCTCCCTCAAAACAATCTTGGTGAAGGGCCAGGAAGGAAGACTCCACTATCTTAAATGACCTAGGGTCCTTCTATGTCATTGACCTGCTGTCTTCCATATGATGTTTCTGACTCATTAAGTTTTTAATATCCTAGAACAGCACATAGTAGGCACGAACAAACAACAAAGACTTGGATTAAAGTGACGTAAATGATTCCCATTTCCTAAGTAAGCCCTGAGTTGCCTTTCCATTTTTCACCTTCTCCTTGGAGTTAGCCGTTCTACCAGATGTCCAGTAGATGGCAGCACACACACACACACACAAATATAGTATACAAACGTGAGCCTCCTTCTCCTAAAACCGAAGGAAACTACAAATCCCGGCGTGCGTGATGCGCCTGACTTGCTTCTGCACAAAGGTCTCATCAAGTCTGTGGCTGGCCCAGGGATCTGGAGGACGACATCCACTTGCTGCTCTAAAGTAAGACTTCCTAATATTTTTTAAGTTACACTTCAGCCTGGGAAGGCGGGGGGATGGGGGGCGCTTCGATTTGCTTTGCTCTGCGGGGTACCTATTTCAAGATTAATCTTAGCAGTTAGATCAAGATAAGGGTGTGTTTTTAACAAGTTTGAAACTCTGGTATAGGTAAGGTTTTCAGTGTGGCTTTCACGTTGGATTTATTGAGAGTTGCCTCATTTTACCGTTTCAGGTCGTGTCTGCACTGACTTTCCCAAGTAAATTCATTTTATTTTTTTTTATATTTTATTTATTTATTTGACAGAGATCACAAGTAGGCAGAGAGGCAGGCAGAGAGAGAGAGATAGGGAAGCAGGCTCCCCGGGGAGCAGAGAGCCCTATGCGGGGCTCGATCCTAGAACCCTGGGATCATGACCTGAGCCGAAGGCAGAGGCCTTAACCCACTGAGCCACCCAGGCGCCCCAATAAATTCATTTTAGTTTGATAGTATCGCCTATTGTAACAGTAAGGATTTGTCCCCAAAATTTGGTTCCCGAGAGACAGGGCCTGCGAGAGAGAGATTTCAGAGTGAGCGAGGCGGCCGCTCCGTGCTCGAACAGTTGTTCAGCAAGCGCGTCTCCGGGCGTCCCAGATTTGTAGAGAAACCTCTCGTGCGCGCCTTCAGTGTCAGGCGCCTACGGCCGGCAGTGACAGGGGTGCGAAATAATAGCTTCCTAATACACCATGCCCACGATCGGGGCGCGGGGGTGGAGTTTATTGGAGTCTCCTCTTTCTAAAGCCTGTGTATCTCTCAGCTCTTAACGTGTTTACAGTGCAAATGCATCACTCGTGTAAGAATAAAGAAAAGCGAAACAAACAGCGGGACTCCCTGGCATCAGAGTAGGTCCGGCACTGTAAAAGTCGGCCCCCCGGGCCCCTAACGAGCGCAGAGTCAATCCGAGGACTTCGGGAAGCTGCAAGCAGGTCCCCGGAGCGGGTTGCTGGTGGGGCCCTCTGGGAAGCAAAACTCCAACCCCGAATTAAGCTTGCGTCGCGTTACGAGAGGAAATGCTAGGGTGAGAGGAAACGAGAGAACCGGCCGTCGGATCCCGGGGGAGGACCACGCACCGCGCGGCTGGGAGCGAGGGCCGCCGGCTGGGCGGTGCAGTGGTGGGAGGGGCCGCGAGGTCTCTGTGTCGCACAGAAATGGTCCTGGAACTCACGCACTCGCCTCCGCGCGGAGGGCGCGCTGCCGCGGGCGGACCTAGGGCGCGGGAGGGCGTGCCAAGACCGCAGGAACGACGCGACCCGCGAGGTCTTCTCTTGCACCTGAAACCTGGAGGCCTAGGTTTGAATTCACAGCCCGGAGACAAGGGGAAGACCACTTAATCCTTCTGAAGGTAGTGCATGGGTGACCAGACTCAGTCTCCAACTGAAACACTGCTGTCGTCCAGCTCCCCTCTCCGTCTCCTTCCTCCCTGCGATTTTCACCCGCCCCTCAGGCCACAGCACACCCTCCCAAGGAAACCACCCGTCCCCGGGGTCTGCCCCACAGTGATCTTTCTAAAATACATGTCAGATTGTGTCACACTTTTTCCATCAGTCCTTTAGTCCCATTGCCCACAAGAGTAACTGGCGCCTCAGCATTCCGAGCTTAACAGAGATGGGTTCAAAAAGAAAGGACTGGATCATGTGAGTTCTCTAGGCAAGACTAGCTAGCTATCTGTTCTTTATCAGGCAGGTAATTGAGCAGGGTGATTGTGTAGGTTATCTTACATGGCCCATTTAAGGGGGCTAGCTCCCTTTTCTCTTTTTAGAGAATAGAAAACAAAACTCTCAAATTCCTAGCCTCTGCTACTAGAGCTGGCCTGTGAAATGAGGGTTGGAATTTCTAAGGAGGGCTTCCTTCTTGAATAGAAAGTGAGGACCCTCTGGAAAGCTTTTAGTTTCCACCTTTTTTTTTTTTTTTTTTCCTGGAATGGGGATGTGATGACTTGGGACAAAGCAGCCATTGTGTGACTTGTTGTGAGATCATAGGAACCCATTAAGGATAGTGGGGTGAGAAAATGTACTCAGTTCCTTGAAGAAACCCTCAGTTGATCATCATTTGACCTTAAGTACCCCAATCCCCAACCTCATCATGAGCCATTCCTCTCATCCTGAAAAGCTACCATCCAAGATCCAAATTTCTTTCTTTCTTTCTTTCTTTCTTTCTTTCTTTCTTTCTTTCTTTCTTTCTTTCTTTCTTTCTTTTTAGATTTTATTTATTTGACAGAGAGAGCAAGCACAAGAGGGCACAAATAGTGGGAGAGCTGCAGGCAGAGAAGGAGGGAGAAAAGCAGGCTCCCCTATCAGCAGTGAGCCCTCGTGGGGCTGGATCCCAGGGCCCTGGGAACATGACCTGAGCTGACAGCAGACACTTAACACTTAACCGGTTGACTGAACCACACAGGCATCCCAAGAACCAAATATCTTATGCATATCTTATTTCCCCTAGGTCAGAATTCCTCAGTCCTCCATTCTGAAAATTACTGCTGGTATCTATTAAAATTCAAGTAAATGCTTAAACTTTAAGAGAGGATCAGCAGCTTTGTGGGGTGAAATCTTACATAGCAAAGGAGTCAGGAGGCCTGAGCTTAGTTCTCACTCTGTCATTAACTGGGTCTGTGACCTTAGGAAGTCAAATCAGTTTTCTCATCTATAAAATGGGAGTATTGGACATGATTTGATTTTCCAGCTCTTTTGTTCAATGACTCTCTGAGGCCAACCATGAAATCTTTCCAGTGACAAGGAAAAGCCAGAGACAACTGATAGTGCGAACCCCAAGAAAAGTTACAGCAGAGAAATTGAGAAGCAGCCCCCACTAGCAAGGACACATACAACGCCACAGCAGTTTGTAGAGGGACGGTGGGGACAATGGTGATGCTAGGGAGGGGAAGGACCCTGCCTCTGCTATGTCAGTATCAGATGCTGTCTTCTCTAAGTCCTCAAGAAACCAAATGGTGGATTAAAGTCCAATATCTGTTATCACTTCAATGGGTTATGCTAAATGTTTTCTATATACTAAGCTAGGTATCTAGAGTTAGCATGCATGGAGAATTCAGATGACAGGTCATTACGTTCTTAAAGAGTTCATCGAACTGCTCAATCTAGAAGTCACTGCACAGGACTATACACTAAGCCGTTACACACATGTCTCTAGCTTAAACTGCAGGCTCCGTTATGGGTCGCCTTGATGGGAAGGTCATCGTCGTGACAGCCGCCGCTCAGGGGATTGGCCGGGCAGCCGCCTTAGTAAGTTATTATCTGTTGTTTGCTTACTAGCTTTTGAGGTATTGAATTATGTGGATAGATCCTGTGGCTATTTAATTCTGCTCTACTTTTTTTTTCTTTTTTTTTTTTTAATTTTGTGTTTCTGTTGTCCTAAGTTACAAAAAGAAAAGTCGCTATCCCTCACCCTGGGCAGATGAAGGAATGAACACTTCACATGTTTATTATGTGACATTACTGGTACCTTTTGACTCTGAGAGACTTCTTTCTTTGCTCAGTTTCTGTGCATTATGATATATTTGCTACAGGGGCCCTACCGGAATGCATAGCTTTCTGAAATTATGTCAGTTCAGGTACAGGACTCTAGAGTTATGAGACTATCAGGTTACCTTTACCTTCCAATTTATGTCAACTTCTTGCACATTATAACCCCCACCTGAGCTAATTAATACACTTATGGTATAGTCGTATGGTATGGTTTGACATTTATGAAAACAGTAGTATACTCTTAGGTGAAAAAGTATTGAAATAACCCATTTTCTCTTATTACTTGGAATATAATAGGAAATGGAAAATAGTAAGAACTTGCTCAGAAATGAAGTACAGGCTATCACATCACATAATAGTATTTTGAGAGGTGTCAGTAACAGAGTCCTAGTTTTTAAAAACACGATTTTATTTGATAATGCTTAAAGGGACAAAGTCAAATGACAAGCACAATGTATGTCATGTTGTTCTAATTAATGATAAAAACAGTAACATGGGAAAGGTGAAGTGAGAATAGAGAGCTTGAAATTCCACCTATTTTATAAGGAAAACAATGAAAATAAGATGAAGAGGGAAAGGCTAACTGACTTTCTACTCACGAGAATGGAATCAAATCAAATAAACAAAGGATTTACTTGCACATTGTGTCTCTCAGGCTTTTGCAAGAGAAGGTGCCAAAGTCATCGCCACGGATATCAATGAGTCCAAACTTCAGGAACTTGAAGAGTGCCCCGGTAAGCAAGTTGACAGTGTGAACTTGGGATTCAGGTGCTGAAAGAAAATTCCTTGGCTACTTAGTTACACTGGCCTTCTCTTCAGAGCCTGATTCCCTGATATCCAATCCATATTGTGCGAACCCACAAAAATCTATATATTTAAATGTATAAGCAACATTTTAAGATGTATACCTAAAATATTTTTTTCTGAAACATGTTGAAAGATTCAGTACTCAGTGACAAAATAACACGAAAATTTAACAGTTGCTAACTTTTTTTAAGTAAACTCTAGCCCAACACGGAGCTTGAACTCATGATCCTGAGGTCAAGAGTTGCACGTTCTACCGACTGAGCCAGTCAAGTGCCCCTGTTAATGTTAACTTTTTTTTTTAAAGATTTTATTTATTTATTTCTCAGAGTGAGAGCACAAGTAGGGGGAGAGGTAGAAGTAGGCTCCCTGCTGAGCAAGGAGCCCAATGCTGGACTCAATCTCAGAACCCTGGGATCATGACCTGAGCCAAAGGCAGACGCTTAACCAACTGAGCCACCCAGGCGTCCCTTACTGTTAACGTTTAATGATGACTTTCCACTTGAGTGCCTCTCTGTGAGGGAAGCACTATCCAATAGAAACATGATGTCAATGTTGATGTCAATGATGACTGTCAATTTTTGTAGTGGCTACATTTAAAAAGTAAAAAGACACAGGTGACATTAATTTTAATAATATATTTCTTAGGGGCGCCTTAGTGGCTCAGTTGGTTGGGTATCTGCCTTCGGCTTGGGTCATGATCCTGGAGTCCTTGGATTGAGTCCCGAATCTGGCTCCCTGCTCAGCAGGGAGCCTGCTTCTCCCTCTTCCACTCCCCCTGCTTGTGCTCTCTCTCTCTCCCTGTCAAATAAATAAATAAATCTTAAAATAATAGTAATAACAATATATTTACTTAATTCAATATATCTAAAATATTATAATTTTTACATACACAGTATTTTAAAAGTTACTAATGGAATACTTTACATTTTTATACCAAATCTTTGAAATGTCCGTGTACTTTACACTTCCAGTACATTTCAGTTCAGACTATCTGCATTTCTGATGCTCAGTAGCCACAAGTGACTAGTGACTACCATACTGGAGATAGCTCAGCCATAAAATCACGTATCATGATGAGAAACTGTAAGAGATTAACTTGTCTGGGTGCGTATTGCCCCTCACCATACCACACTGAACCTAAATCCAGCATTAGAGGTCTTCTAGTAGCGTTACTCAGAAAGAAATCAGGACGTAGAACTCATTTGAAAGCTAACTGTTTCGGCAAAATAGAACTGGTTACATGATCAGATACAACTTAGTCCACTGTATTAGTTAACTGAATTAGACCGTGTTGAGTTACCATTTCAACAAGTCTAAGGGAAGCTGCTGTCCTAGAAAAGCAAGAAGCAAAGGAAGTTCTTCTGAAACTCGGTTTTAGTTTTCCCTTTCTTCATTTATAATCTTTCTTTTCTATATCCAAAACGGAAGAATAAAATAAACCATATATTTTTAAAATAGTAAAAGTAACTGCTTCTTTCATTAAGGCATATTTGTTGGTTTAGGTTGGGGGGGGGGGTTGTTTGGTTTTTTGGTTTTATTTTAGTAGCTAGTACAACATGTCTTTCTCAGACCCCATGCCAGATCTCTCATGGTATTTCCATCTTTTCTTCTGGCCTCATGTCTCTTCTTGCAATTCAGTCCAGAAATAAGTGATGGTACCCATGACCGACAAAGTCATTGCTAGTAAATAGAAGAATTGACATAAAGGTAAAGGGCACAAATAGAAACAATCGCTTCTCCCACCACCCCTGTCTTTCCCCCTGAGACAGAATTCAGGATCACTGTAGCAGTGATTCAACCTCTGGGGAAAGGAAGGGCTGGAATGGACCCACTTTCAGATGTTACTGCTGGCTTACAGAGGCATCTGATACAGAGCTCTGGATGAGGAGGACTATAAGATTCTGAGATTCCTAAGACCCTACTAATGGCCAACAATCCTGTGAAGCCTAACTGGACCAATATTGTAGTCTTTACACTTCAAAACAGCTAAATCTTCAAAGCTAAACATTTTTATGAGTAAAGGTAAATCGTGTCTTTTGTTTTATTTTTCAGGTATTCAAATTCGGACCCTTGATGTCACAAAGAAGAAACAAATTGACCAGTTTGCCAGTGAAATTGAGAGACTTGATGTTCTCTTTAATGTTGCTGGGTAATTCACACACTTTAATTTCACTGTCCTTACAGAAAATTTTCTCTTTTATTTAATGACTTTTGATACTATGGCAAAACTAGTCATCATGAACCATAATATATTTCTTAGGAAATACAGCTAGAGTTTAGATAGAATTTTTATTCCAAGATTCAGCAAGTGAGAAAGCCAGAGAAGTGGACATGGGCTGAGTCCTAAGGGGAATCATGGTCTGCTCAAGAGAACTGGTAGTAATCCAAACCTGTTGACGTTCTTAAGGCTGGTAATGCCTCACACTGGACGGGTTATGAATGTTCCACTAAGACGTATAAGATAAAATGAAAAACTGTTTTCCAGTAGATGTCTTTAAAACAAGTATATTTACCACAAATCAAGTACTCAGCCTATTGAAATGCAGGTGTTCCCCGTTTTTTGGCACAACGTTCCAGCCAGTCCTCTACACTGCCCAAGCTCAGGGTTTCTTACTGGAACAATGAGCCCCACCCAGCAAAAGAAGTTTCCGTGTTGCACTTCTGTATAGAGTGCAAGGAGAATGGCTTAATTGAACTTACTAGGGTTGTACCAACAGTCCTGAACCATGTGTGAATGAGGGGAGACTGGAACTGAAGCAGCCACACCGAGGACAGGCAGTGCTACTATTTCTCTACTCAGACATAGCCCAGTAGAGCTGAACCCAACGGACATTTACGCAGGAACTAAGTGACATTCCACTTTTCTTGTTATATTTGTACTTAGTGTTATATTTGTTCTTAGTGTTATATTTGCACTGCCGCATTGACAGAAAAATTCCAGAGTCTTCTAATATATTTTTGTTCTTCTTGCTAATCATGTTTCAGTGAAAAAAAAAAAAAAGTCCATTTGTAGTTTGTCATATGTTAAATTGTGTGGAAATTAACTCAAAACAACAATTTATGATAATCTATTTTATAAACTGCTCATTCCTTATATGAGAATATACTGAGAGCCATCACAAAAAGAAAACCAGGAAAATTAGGTTTTGAACATCTATATATTAAATTTTCAACAAGGTAAGAGGTATAGAAATAGAGCGTGTGGTTCTTGCTGTCATATGAAAGATGAGCAGGTTATTTACGAATGTGACTTGAAAAGGAGTAAAGGCTGCTTGAAAAGTTTGGGTTTTTTTCTGCTTTGTTTACTCAATATGTTAGAACTGTATGATAGCAATATTACCTTGCAGCCCTGAGATTGTGGAGACACTGGTTTTCCTTGCAATTTGATTTATTTCCCTTTGAAAACTAAATCTGTGTCACCAGAGGGCACTGTTGCTCTTGACATAGGAGTCAGGGCTGGCGTCCTAGTCTCACGTTTGTTTATCATTATTTCCTGTGCATTTGATGTCCAGCTTATGTTTGGTGGCCCCAAACCTCTGCCTTTCTTTTTTAAAAGAAAGATGTTTTCCAATAAATTTATTTAGCTTAAGTTGGATACTCATTAACCTAATGTACTAAGTCATATTCCAAATTGTTAAAATCTTCAAAAGGGAAGGTCAATGGCCTGAGTCAATATATGACAGTAAAAAATGGTAAGGAAATGGAATACAGATCTTCTTAAATGATCACTTTTCCCCATTGATCAATCCTTCTTCCAGTTTTGTCCATCACGGAACCATCCTGGACTGTGAGGAGAAAGACTGGGACTTCTCAATGAATCTCAATGTCCGCAGCATGTACTTGATGATCAAGGCATTTCTTCCTAAAGTAAGGACCACCACCACTAGGATAAGCACCACTGGATAAGTAGGCCTCCACACCGGGCACCCAGAAAGGGTCCTCGCATGTGCCGAGCAGTGACAGTAGCTACCCTAATGACTAACCTGTACTGAACACTTATATCAAGCATTTAATATGAATTAACTCATTTAACCTTCCAGTTAAGAAATGGTCAAGAAATATTAAGCACTTTCTATTTGCAGGTGTCCATTCTAGGTGCAGAAGACCCATCAGAAAACTAAACAAAGTCCCTTCTCTAAGAGAGATCCCATTTTTGAGGAGTGAGACAGGATAATGGGTAATGAGACATATAACTTGGGGAGTGATTAGAAGTAATATGAAGAAGAAGCTAGGATCTCAGTAAAGTCCAGGAGGGCCTCTCTGAGAAGCTGGAATTTTCTTAGAGTTCCAACTGAAATGAGGGTGCTAGCCATTCAGGTATGTGAGGAAGAGGGCCCCAGGGAGAGGGACAGCAAGGAGGCATGCAGGACCAGAAGAATGTGATGAGGTAAGTGCTACTTTATCACATCCACAGTACAAAGGATAAAACTGGGCGGTGAGATAACTTGCCCAAGGTCACATAACTAGCAAGTGGTTAGAGCAGGATCTGAACCCTGGAAGTTGGGCCCCTTTTCGGATTTCAGTGTCCAGGCACATGCTCTCAAGATGGACGTACCACCATTGCTTTTCTGTTCCCTGAGTATTCTCCTTGTTTTTAGGTGAGCCACAGAGGCACCAGAGAGGTGAGAGACAGTGTATGCTAAAGAGAGAGCATTCCTCCTGGGTCTGCTGCCCTTGAATTCCACAGCCTTCACACAACTCATCAATGTTTTTCATTTTATTTTAGAAACAAGCGTTAAATGCCTTTTGATATAAAGTACACACTGGGTGTTCTGGGGGAAGGGGAGAGTAAATAGGAAAAACAATGAGTTCAAATGAACTTACAAGCCAGTAGTAAGCCAACCGCACAAGCTCAGACGATGAAAGGGGCAGACTCAGTACAGAACCAGCTCAGTCCAAAGTTGCCAATGGAACCCTAGTGAAATGCAGAGGAGCCATTCTTGTCTTCCAGCCCAGCTGGATTAGATGACAGACATGCCGAATGCTGCCAGCCCAGCACAGAGAAGAGCTTTTTTAATGGCAAGGCAGGGCTGATGCTTTGCTCTGAACATTCAGCCTAATGTTAAGAAGGATCCAGATGAACATTAAAAGGGAAGTTAGGAAAAATTGACTTAGAAACAAAGAAATTTGTTTTAATCTGCTTGTTGAGCACCTAAAAAGGATCTCTCAGTGGGTCCACAGGATGTTGACCAGCAATTTTTTTTTTAATACAAATCTCATTTTTTCTGCTTACTTGGAGTTCATGAGAATCTATGCTATTTGGAACTTGGATTATTTTTTGAAGACTGATTCTAGGATATGGGAAAGAAGCAGAGGCTATGGTAAAAGGAGAAAGTTTAGGTCACAGTCACACCAACATAACCACCCTCCTTCATGTCTGGAATGCTTTACAAATATGAGTGAAGGCAGCAAGGGTGAGGTATGGTCCCATGGAGCTAAAATTTATACTTGTCAGTAAGTGTTAACTTTTGAAATAGCAAACACTAACTTGCAAATTAGTGAGTTTACCTATGATTTAAAGCATCTTAACAATAATCTATATGAGCAGTAACACCCATTTATAAAAAAAAACCCCAAGAGATATTAATGACTAGGATGGGCAGGATGAAAGTCACAGTAACCAACCTGACCCCAGATTTCGGACTCTGGCATCACAGCCTGAACTCTGCCCCTCCTTCACTGTGTGCCTTGGGAGATGGCACTTGCACTGTATTTAAAATGAAGGTGAGAAATTACATGATCCCTTCCAGCTCCAATTGTCTGGGATCCTCTAGGTTCAATTACTATGAAGCACATTTCCAGGTTAGAACTTTCGGGTGGTGGGCGCCTGGGTGGCTCAGTGGGTTAAGCCTCTGCCTTCAGCTCAGGTCATGATCTCAGGGTCCTAGGATCGAGCCCCACATCGGGCTCTCTGCTCATCAGGGAGCCTGCTTCCCCCTCTCTCTGCCTATCTCTCTGCCTACTTGTGATATCTCTCTCTCTCTCTCTCTCTCTCTCTGTCAAATAAATAAGTAAAATCTTTAACCAAAAAAAAAAAAAAAAAAAAAGAACTTTCCAGGGGAAGCCAGTATTTAGAGTCCAGGCAGATCTGAAAAGTCAGGTGGTCAGAACAAAGAAACACTTTTGGAAATTTTTGTTCATGGGTAGACGTACTAAAAACCATTCCAGAACTGGAATATGAGTCAAGAAGCAAAGAACAATTTAAAAATACTCTAAGAAGAGGTCAGTGCAAAATCCAAAGTCAGGGAAATCTTGGCTATGTGAAGGTTTCTCTGCTTTGCTGTATCTTAGAAGACTCTTAGCACATAGAAGTGCTTTGTCAGGTATTTGTTGAATGAATGAATCAGTCAATCAATCAATCGATCTAGGCTGTCAGTCCAGGAAAAGGTCAGACATGGAATCACCAAAGACCCAAGAAACCAAGGTCTGCTAGGTTTAGGAGCTGAGGTCAGTGGGGACAAAAAGCTGGGTTGGGGTAGGACTAGTTGATCTAGTTGATGTACAGCTCGAGGGAATTTTCAGAGCTCTTTCCAGCCTCTGCCTGAGTTTCTGGGAGGTGAATCCTACAGAGGATCCCCACGTAGGAGGCATTTCACTTTATACAAGTCGTATTTGCCAGAGAGGGCTGTCGAGTGGGGAGCAAGGAAGAGCACCACACTCTACCAGTAGACACTGAGCCAGCGTTGAGAAGACTGCATGGAAGGAGGCAAGGACAGGGCTTGAGAACCAGCAGACAGACCTGGTTGAATGGATGGCACAAGTGTTAGGGGCAGCACTAACATCTCCTAGGTGACTGTATTCTAAAGTTTTGCCTGAGGAACTGCTGCATATCAGAAGATGAGAGGCTGAACTTATTTAATATTTCATCTTTATACATCCAGTTGGAGTCTATGTATCCTAAAGGCATTAAAAATGGGTTACATATGACAATGATAGCTCAGTAAAATGAAAAAAAATAAAAAATATGTAAAAATGGGTTATTTGCAAAGTTGGATATGAAAGAATAATAAGGCTTTGTTTTCAAGCCTTGACTTACTCTCCTCGTCTTTTTTATGAGGACCCCATTTCATTATGATCCTCTTTATCATATAGCCAAGCAAGTTGGGTTCAATATTTTCATGCCTACTGCTGTCTTTGACTTGGATGGGTCGCCTCAGCACCCCCCTTGCACCCTTTAATCCAACACAATGCCTTAGCTTGTTTTAGACTCTCTGCTCCTGGGTGCAAATGGTAACTAAGTATCAAAACAAGGGAGGGGAATACTATGGGGAGACCTCTGGTGTGGAGGAGGCTCATCCTGGACCACTCAGTTACTCACCTCCATTCCTGCACCTCTCTGTCCGAAAGCTGCTAGAGCAACTCACCCCAGCAGAAGCAACTTCTCTCTCTATACTGACTGCTGAGACACTTTCCTTTTAGGAACTTTTTCCTTGACTCTGATGGCCCATTGTGTCCCAATTTTCCTTCCTCTGACCAGCTGTTTTTACCCTTTACCACTCTCAGTGTCCACCATCCCCTCCTTGTTCTTTATGGTCATCCTCCGAGCCTCTGATTTCAATGAGAAGGTAATGCCCATTGGGCAGGGATTCTCTCCAGCTCTTGCTTCTTCCCACAAAGGATTCATGGGTCCACATGCCCGCAGACATACCTACATGCCCTGGAAAACACACATACATGTTATACTTAAGTATAAATTCATCTGAAAACATTGTTAACTCATAGCAATTTTTTTTCATTCATTATATTATTCCTTTAGGTCTGGGGCAGAGTCCAGCAACCTGCACTTTACACTAGCATCCCAGAGTGCCTGCATGGCAGAGTCGGTCAAGCGTCTAACTCTTGATTTCAGCTCGGGGCATGATCTCAGTGTTATGAGATCCAGTCTCCTGCAGGGCTCTGCACTCAGCAGGGAGTCTGCTTAAGATTCTCTCCCTCGGGGCGCCTGGGTGGTTCAGTGGGTTAAAGCCTCTGCCTTTGGCTCAAGTCGTGGTCCCAGGGTCCTGGGATCGAGCCCTGCATCGGGCTCTCTGCTCAGCAGGGAGCCTGCTTCCTCCTCTCTCTCTCTGCCTGCCTCTCTGCCTACTTGTGATCTCTGTCTGTCAAATAAATAAATAAAATCTTTAAAAAAAAAAAAAGATTCCCTCCTTCTACCCTTCCCCTGCCCATGAGCTCTCTAAATTAATTAATTTTAAAAAGAAGCTTCCACCTCAAGAGATTTTGATTCATCACAGTGTAAGGCCCACCTACTGTATACCACATCTAGGAGGACAAAATAGCCACAGACCCTCCCCTTCAGACCTTCACACTTCGGGGGAATTCTGAGGGAGATGCTCTTAGGAAACACTCCTTCAGTGAGGGAGGCAGGCCTCACTGTGTGTAACCCTTCACCATATCCTGCACTTACTACCTCAGCTCTCTCCAGCCCTGTTGCCCACAGACATTTCTGCATCTCTGTCAGCTTCCAGTGGGTCTCCTTGATGTAGTGCCGCAGTAGTCTTAGTATTCCGCAAATGCAAACATGCGCTGCTCTGCATTAAACCCCTCATTGTCACCACCACACTGCCTTCAAGGTAAGGCCCAAATTCTTAAATTTAGTCCCCATCAGCCTCAGAAGCCTCATTCCTCCCAGGCTCGGCATTCCAACCAGACCCATCCCTTCCTCCCAGCTCCATGATACAGCCTTTATACATGTGGTTCTTCCTCCTTAAAACACGTTTCTCTTTTATTTTTCTGACTAATGACCTGGTTTTCAAAACTCAGGCCACCTCTTTCCTCTTTTGGATCCCTCCTCTGAGTGTCCCGCAACCTGGATTGGTCCCTTCCCGCCACCGCAATCCCCCTCTGTGGAGGTCTCTGCTGTCTGTCGCCTGACGCTGGTTGTGTCAACCCCTCCAGTCGCAGGCAGCTGTCTACAGGCAGGGAGTGTGTGGTTTATCTTCCAAACTCCTGGAACTAGCACATATCTGATCACAGTAGGTCTTCAACAAACGTGTCAAAGTAAGAGTTTTCCAACAAGAATACAAAGTAATGATTAATGTTCATTAACTTTCCATGTAGTTCAGAGCTCCTTGGTCTTGCCGACACTCTTGTGCCAAAGGAAGGCGGCAATCCCCCTGGGAAATGTTCCTGCCAGTGAGTGCGTGAGCATGCCATCCTCTCCCAGTAATGACTGGGTGACACTGTTAAGACTGCTTAAAAGCACTTCATGTTAATAGCTAATAAGATGCTTCTGCAAACCATAAGTAAATGCAAATCTCTTAAAGAGGTCATATTTTTATCTTGCGGAGTGGCATTTTTTTTTTATTTTTTTGTTTTGGCAGATGCTTGCACAGAAATCTGGCAACATTATCAACATGTCATCTGTGGCTTCTAGCATCAAAGGTAAGTCTGTCTTCCTCTGGGAATCACGATGCACAGACTCCCATAACTTCACGATCTATGGGTTTTCACAAATAGCATTGATTATAAAGCCCATACATAATTTCAAACCCACTTTTTAAAAAATTGGTATTATTTTCCTTACTGTCAGTCCTTTTTGCTTTCATTGTAAGCCAATCGTAAAAAATGAATTTGTTTTATTTGCTCTTCCTTGTATTCCTTCTAATGGATATGGAAATGAAAATCAAGCTGGAAAAAGGAAATATTTGTCCATTTAATTAACCAAAAAAAATGTATTGAACACTATGTGCACCTCATGGCCGAAAGGGGGAGAGTGAGGCAAATGCATGTCTTCTGTAGTGTGATAGTATTACCACACGGGTTTGTGCAAAGTGCTGGCACGATACGGGGGAGTGCTTCACAAAGTCAGCTGATCTGGGCCCTAAACAAGTCAAGTCCATGAGCCAGGACTGTAGTGCCAAGTAGAAATGATGTTACAGTCTGGCAAATGATTTGGGAGTTTCAAATGAAAGTGCTACTGCTGAGGTAGTGTCCCTTCTCTCCACAAGAATGCACGGGAAGCCTGCCCAAGACAAGAAAGCAAAGAAAGGGCATGGGCCTCTAGATTTTTTGGACCGGTTTGTTCTGTTGTTCTTTCCCCTGATTCTCTTTTGGAATCTGCCCAAGGGTTCTGCCCACCAATGATGAAAACCTAAGACCACTGCTGTCCCCTACGTGTGGGTTCTCAACACCTCAGTCTCAACTGAGTTGTGCCAAGAATGATACTATTTTCCCAGAAATTTCAGAAACCAGCCCTCTTAAGGGAGAAAATCTGATACCAAATTTTTAAAAAGGTGGGATGGGAAGAAGCATGACAGGGGTTACTGGGGACAGTTATTTATGTTCCCTTTCTCAAGGGGACTGTTGTTTTGTTCTTTCAATTGTTGAGCCTTCCTTTCACCCTCAGGAGTTGTGAACAGATGTGTGTACAGTACAAGCAAGGCAGCTGTGATTGGCCTCACAAAGTCCTTGGCCGCAGACTTCATCCAGCAGGGGATCAGGTGCAACTGCGTGTGTCCAGGTGAGGTGGGCACCACAGGACTGCACACCTGTCCTTCCTGACACCCTGGCTGCCACTGTGAAACCTATCCATGGAAGCTTGTTTACCATGTTATATTGTATCCTGTCACTGGGAAAAAGCTCAAATGAAAAAGGGTTTAGGCTTATTAAGGTAACAGTCCAGCAGGGCCACCTGGGTGGCTCAGTCAGTTAAGCATCTGCCTTCGGCTCAAGTCATGATCCCAGAGTTCTGGAATTGAGCCACAGGTCAGGCTCCCTGCTCAGTGGAGAGTCTGCTTCTCCCTCTCCCTTTGCCCCTCCCCCAGCTGGTGCTCTCTTTCTCTCAAATAAAATAACATCTTTTAAAAAAATAGATAAGAGTCCAACAGTAGGTTGGGGATGAGATACTTAGTCAGAATGTACCATAGATGCAAGGGGTTTAAGTGGTATTCGTGTGTGTGGAACAATTCCAAATCTCATGGCCAAGACACGTAACTGGCCAGAGCTTGGTGTTCTGAAAGCAGACCAGAGATGACCTTGTCAAGGGAAAGACAAAAAGTAGACCATGCTCGCAGGACCACAGGAAGAAAGTAAGAGCATCCTCCCAGGACACAGGGAGCTACTGAGTCTTGTCAATCACCTGGGGTGAGCCATAAATAAAAAGGAGGGATTAACACCTTCCTTGATGCTATCAAAAGAGGATCAGCACACTGTGGCCTGCAGGAGGAATCTGGCCCACCTCCTGTGGAGTAAAGACAGTCATAGTCTGAGACGTCCCATTGAGTTTGCATACATATTGTCTATGACCATGTTCCTGCTTCAAAGGACCAAATAAATGGTTCTCGAAGCAAAATTATTCCCTATCTGGCTTTTTGCCAAAATGTAGGCTGACCTCCCATTGAAAAGAAAGAAGAAAAGCAGAACTTAGTAGATAAGACATTCGATCTCTCCAAACAAATGCATTCTGTAACTTACTTCATAGGAATAACTTACTTTCTTAATTACTGTGTGTTGTGTAGGAAGTAGATAGGCCCTTCCACTGGTTCCACTGACCCAAAATGAATACAGGGAGCCTAAGAAGAATTACTAACTTCTTCTCTGAAAAGGAATTAAATATCACATCTCCAGGATCAAAGCGGCCCTCAGGGTTTACAGGTGGTATTGGCGAGTTCAGGATTTCGCGCTTATCTGTGGAACTTTTCGAAACCTAAAATGCATGCCAGAATTGGGGGAAAGAGCGGATGAGGAAAATTTTTGTCATTTGGAAAGTTCCACACCAGATTTTTACATATTCCACCATGCTCTCCCTTCAAGTGAAAAACCACTGATTTATCAGTTTGAAAGAGGAATACAAAACACCCTTCAAGCTACAGAATTTCCAGTTAAAGTGCTCTGCTTGATTTTTCTTGGACTAGAAAAGTAAACCTAGGTAACACCTAGAAAAAGGAGGATGTAGTCAAGCCAGTTTCACTGGGTTTTAACATACCACTGGTGACACTTGACTCTAGCTATTTTGGGTGCCATTTACCCAGTGGAATAAATGGCAAAATGACATGGAAAATGTGGTTGTTTGAGCAGCTGGACTTTTCAGAAGACTGGAAAATATATTATCAAACCGTCTGGAACAAGGAACTAGCTATGACTCAATAGCCAGTCACAAAAGAAAACCTGACAAGGGATGAGTGTGTCTGGGGTGGCGCCAACAGCGGTAGAGTCACAACTCTTCCACCAGGCTCGTGTAGACTGGCACAGGCCGTGTCAGTCTGTGCCGTGACACAGGAGACTCAGCACAATTATTATTGTGTATATTAAGTAGAATTAAGTAGAATTAAGTAGAAAGCTTGCTCTGTGGTTCCATTTAATAGCCATTAAGAGCAGCCATATGAAAGAGATGATGCTCACTTGTCTGAGCAGGTGGGAAGGTATCAAAGTTGCATTTTTTAAAACTGGATTTTGAGGATATTGTTTAGTGAAGGCTTCAGGTGTCTTAAGCATACTGTTGGTAGGGTCTTGGACTGTTAGGAGGCTATGGATGAGAGAAGTGAGGAAAATATTATTGGAAGTAGAATCTTTTTTATGTGACTCCAGAACGTTTATCAACACTATTGCCTGCAGTGATGTGGCAGGTAGAAAATGTTCCTAATGAACCGGGTGACCTACTAAAGGCAGTTTTCCACTCTGAGGTCGAAAGGGCTGCCCACTTCTGGTAAAGTGTGAGAGGAGACAGGTAACCTAAAGAAAGGGTGTTAAACACAAAGGAGCTAGAACTTCGTGAATGAAGATTCCCACCTTCTCCAGGGAAATGACAAATGATGCTAAAATTGAGAAATGGTTTTCTGGTAAACCGGATGGCACTCTCAGGACCAGAGGGTATGACTCTAAAATCACTTGTTATGACGTTACATGTATCATGTGGTTGCCCAAAGGGCTGTCAGCCCACCACAAGAAAAGGCCTTCTGAAGACAATTTATAGATTATATAAATTAAGAAAAAAATTTGGGCAACTTGCTCTGTGGGAGCCTGAACCAAGTGGGATTTTAAAAATGTTAGCGTCATTCTTACTTTTTTTTAAGTGAAATAATTTCAAATTATATTTTTTATGAGAAACATGAAACCGTTTAAATATAGGAATCTGAAACCAGTGAAAATAGGCAAGATAATGAGGAAAATGTAGAACCATCTAAATTACTGATGACCACAACAGGCATGGCACAGTCCCCAAGAATCCCCAGAGTGAACCTGACAGCAAAGAATGGTTTTGAGATCATGAAGGCATCCTGTGTTCTTGTACTGTGAAGCACTTATATGGATGTGTGGACATCTCAGGGTTGTTCTGAGAAGTAACTGAGATAATACATGTAAAAGTGACTAAAATCCTTAAAGTGTCATGTCAATGTACTGTGACTAAAATATGTCTTGGGAATGCTGGGCAATTCATCCAGATTCTTTGCCTTGCGTCACGAGGAATTATGATCTGTATTTTTAAATATCATAGAAAATGGAGGTGAAACTATCATTCATATTCATGGAAAAGGGTTTCACCAATTGCTGTATCATATGTAAAGGAAGTTTAAAGTTTGTCAATGTCTTTTTCAGTTTGAGTAATTAACCAAGCTGAATGTCCCCCTTTGATTTAGGAACGGTTGATACCCCATCTCTGCAAGAAAGAATACAAGCCAGACCAAATCCCAAAGAGGTAAATCTATTTTAAATGTGTTTATATCTTCTGGTTGAAAAATGTCCTCTTTCTTACCTAGAGTAGACAAATTCGTAGAGACAGAGAGTGGCTGCCAGGAGGTGGTGGAGGAGAGAAGGGGGAGTTATTGGTTAATCGGTATAGAGTTTCCATTTTGCAAGATGAAAAGAGTTCCAGAGATCTGTTGCATGATAATGTGAATGTACTTAACACTACTGAACTCTACACTTAAAAATGGTTAAGATGATAAGTAACATACTATGTGTATTTTACCACAGTTTCAAAAATTTAAAAAAAAAAGCCCACTTCTTTAACTGATTTGATATAGTGTCTGTAGGTTTAAGCATAACACATAGTTTGAGTACCTTGGAAGTCACCATAGTCCTACTTGGTCCACAATGAATGAAATTAATGATATTCTCATTATAATACATGATTACTCAAAGTAGCACACCACTGGTACCTCTATAGACTCTTCTTGCCTTTTACCTCCTGAGTTCTCACTTCACCTTATGTCACTGATACCTGGTATGGTTTCTGGTCTTAGGCACGGAACGATTTCCTGAAGAGACAGAAGACTGGAAGATTTGCAACCGCAGAAGAAATAGCCCTACTGTGTGTGTATTTGGCTTCCGATGAAGTAAGCACTATTCTTCCCAGGGAGTTCATTATCCTCATTTGGCCATGATTGGCTTATCAAAATAAGGACACATTAGAGAGTTGCAACATACATACGCTAAGAGGTTGCACTTACAAGCTAGGGATCAGTTGTGATTTAATTTGCTCAAAGAAAGACCATGTGATCAGAGCCACCAACTCTTCCTCATTCAACTCTACACGTCACTAAATCTTGTAGCAAATGACAGGGAGGATAGAAAAAATTAAATTGCTCAATTTTATGAGAGACAATTGCTTTCAAATATTGTAATTGGGGAAAGCCTGATTGAACGTAAGTCAAGCAATGAACCTCCAAAATTATGAAAGCTTCAGGTGAAATGGGGAGAGAGTTAAACAGATGTAATTGTCTCTAGAGACACAGGATTGGCATCTGGTATTTTTAGTTTAGGAGAATCCTACTGGCTCTTTTTTTCTATGAATTCTTGTTTGTCATCACATATGGGAATTCCTATCTCTAGCTCTTTCCACTTTGCATCTATTTCGTAACCAGTTTCTCCCTTAATAGCTATTGTATATATTCTTAAATGGCACACAACTACGAAAGCAGAAACTACATTTATAAGACATAGAGAACAAGAGAATCCCCCTGTTTTATGTGTTTGCATATGATATGACCAGGGAACCGCCGTGTATGAGGAGAGAGGAAGAAAGGGACCCAGGCAGGAATAAGGAGGTGTGTTACTGATGCATTAGCTCTTCTTTACAGTAACTTGGTACACACCAGGCGTTTGGTGAATGTGACAAATACAGTGGCTGAAATGTGTTAATGACAGAAGCTACCACTTCTCAGATTTGTTAACTACAGTTTTTAGTAGCTGCGGGAATTGCTAAACAAATTACTAATGGAACAAGTTCATTGGCCTTTGTGGTCTCTTTGACTCTGTATCTACAGAAAGGCTCGTTTGATTTGGGGTGCTGCTGAGGACCTAAATTGCCCTTGTTTAGTCAGAGCTTAGGTTATCAAATACTTGGAAATGTTCTGGCTTGAAATGTGCAATAAAAAGATCTTTGGACTTTTAGAGGAACCCAGAGGAGTCCATATGTATCAGAAAGCTTACTTTTTAAAAAAACACTTTGAGATTATGCTGAGTGAAATAAGTCAAGCAGAGAGAGTCAATTATCATATGGTTTCCCTTATTTGTGGAGCATAACAAATAGCATGGAGGACATGGGGAGTTAGGAGAAGGGAGTTGGGGGAAATTGGAAGGAGAGGTGAACAATGAGAGACTATGGACTCTGAAAAACAATCTGAAGGGTTTGAAGA
>NW_019154087.1:27039348-27049034 GCF_002288905.1 Enhydra lutris kenyoni
TGGGTATTAGAGAGGGCACAGATTGCATGGAGCACTGGATGTGGTACAAAAACAATGAATACTGTTATGCTGAAAATAAATTTAAAAAATGATTAAAAAACATTAAAAAAACACTTTGAGGATTTGGGGTCATTTCTTGGTAAAGTGCCTGATAACCCCTTAATTTATCTACAATATTTGATCAGTTTTCATAGGTTTAAGTTTAAAAATTTCTTTTCTCATACTATGATGTCTTTCCTTCCTGTCTCTTCCATTGTCTCAGACTTTAGATAAATTTAAAAGTAAGAACAGAAATTTAATATCCATGCTTAAGTTAAAAGATTTTGAAACCCCTACCACAATGATCATTTAGCTTTATTTCTTGGGAAAATGAAAAATTTTATGGAAAAAAAGTAATTTTTTAAATTCCCTTAGTTTTGCACAGATTTAGATATTGAAACTAGTGTAGAATATTTTTTCATATTTTAATAGCTATAATAATATTATTCATATAAATTTAAAAACACATTTAGTGTGCTTCAGCTCCTGGAAATACCTATCTATTTTGATCAACTAAATATACAATATCTTATATAAAAAATTCTGTTTGGTAATTGACATGATCACTTTATGACTGACACTTGATGATGTTCAAAAATTTATTAATGTCATAAAACTCAGCTACTTTAGAATAGTTCTGAATTTTAAAATGAAAATGTGCTATTTTAGCCTATACTTTATCCTAATTTAGGGAGTGGCTGCATATCTCTAAACTTAATTTTCTGATTCTGAGACCAAATACCTGCTTAGAATGTGACATGTGCTAAAACACTAGCCAGAGGCCAGTTAACTCCAGATCTCAAGAACATGCAGCTGTTTCAAGTCATCCAAAACTTAATTGACATTTTCCTAAAATGTTTGTTAGGTGAGTATGCCTATTACTATGAATACATTGTTTAGCTATCTCAGTCATGGGGAAATTGGAAAAAACACAACTTGTGTTAAACCTAGTAATTATTCTGTCTCCTTGTGTTTATCACTGCAGTCTGCCTACGTAACAGGTAATCCTGTCATCATTGATGGAGGCTGGAGCTTGTGATTTTGATCTCCTTGCTGGGAAGGAAGGCAGGCCCTTCCTGTCCACAGTGAACCTGGTTATGAAGAAAATTCACCCATCATGTCTTTCCTATTAATGGCATATTAATGAAAACAACCCATTTTTAATGATGTCATTGCTCACGAGAGTCAGATTCTTTAAATATATTAATCTCTTTCTAACCTCTTCTGAAATCATTGTAGGGAGATGACATAAAGGATAATGAACTCACTGCAAATGAATAGTTTTAAAATAAACCACAATTTGCAAGCATATAAAATGAAAATGGAATATGAAAAATGGAAGGTTTTTAAGAAAAAGGTATTAATTTGTATTTTACTTCTATTTCAAATTATTCAACTATTTTGTACAATTCTGCATTGGTCTGTACATGGATACTAATTTTAAAATTTTCACCATTATAAATGAATACAAGGTAGGAAGGAATTTAGCTTCAGTAACTTACATTAAAGGGAGTTTAGATTCGGAACTATACTATTGATCTGTTATATAAAAGAAAATAATCATCAAGTGTTTATGCTTAATGGATGTTATCACTCAAAATTTAGTACTGTTTTCTTAGCTTAAGTAAAAAAATCTTTCTTAAAATAAGCAATGATAATTAGTATGAGCCTAAGAAACTTATAATGAACTAGCAATATTATCAATTTGAGTGATATTTTTTAGGTTAAGTGTAGATTTTTTTCACCAAATTCCAAGTTAATAGTAAGAGGACATGAAATTTAGAAATAGTCTCTGGACAAATAAATGTAAGTGATTCATATAACAGGAAACAAAATTAAAGAAAATAAAATTTTCAAGGGATAGGTGAAGTAGATAAAGAGAATTAAGGAATACAAACTTCCAGTTTTAAATAAGTCACAGAGATGAAAAGTACAACATAGGGAATATAGTTGATAGTATTGTAATAACATTGTATGGTGACTATACTTACCGTGGTAAGCATTGAATAATGTATAGAACTATTGACGCAATAGTTGTACACCTGAACTTAATACAGCATTGTACATTAATTATAATTCAATTAAAATATGGTTACAAAGTTTTTGGGTTTGTTTTTTTTTCCGAGAAAAAGCTTAAGCAGGGCACTTGGATGGCTGTTAGGCGTCTGCCTTCAGCTTTAGTCATGATCCCGGGGTCCTGGGATGGAGCCCCAAATTGGGCTCCCTGCTCAGTAGGAAGCCTGCTTCTCCTTCTCCCTATGCTGCTCCCTTTGCTTATGCTCGCTCTCTCTCTCTGTGTCAAATAAATAAAATCTTTAAAAAGAAAAGAATAGAAAAGAAAAAGCTTAAGCAAATTCATGGATGATAATTCGATAAGAGATTATTGGGAAGAAATTTTTTCTTGTTCTTTTAGTTTTAGCATTTTATGTTTGTTTTTTATTTGTTGCTACTTCAAAAGACTAAATGGTATTATGCACATATAGATACCCAATAAATGAGCACTTAGTCTTTCTTTTTAAAACCTTAATTAATAATATTATCATAATCAAAATGCTGTAACTTCTCATCAGGTGAAGTGATGGAAGACTGAAGCTTATAAGTATGTTATGAGGTACTTTCTGCTGTGAGCCAGTATACATGTGTATGTATAGCTATGACAAATGAATTCTAAATAAACACACAATGAATTCTGCAAAATGAATTCTAACATTAAAAAAAGGCTTTCTCGGGGCGCCTGGGTGGCTCAGTGGGTTAAGCCGCTGCCTTCGGCTCAGGTTATGATCTCAGGGTCCTGGGATCGAGTTCCGCATCGGGCTCTCTGCTCGGCAGGGAGCCTGCTTCCCTCTCTCTCTCTCTCTCTCTGCCTGCCTCTCTGTCTACTTGTGATCTCTCTCTGTCAAATAAATAAATAAAATCTTAAAAAAAAAAAGGCTTTCTCAGAATTCTCTCAGCTAACTATAAACAATAAAACATTATAAATAAGAGCAGAGGTAAAATATCACCAAAAAGTTCAATGTTCTCCAAAGTCCTATTAATCAAATGGGGTGATGTGTCAATGAAGAGCATATGACTGAAAGAAAAGGAAAAATATATTTCATTCCCGTGGTAAGAGGAAGCTGGATACCTCCAGAAATTTCTGCAAGCTTTAGGAGAGGAAGAGCGAGCAGTTTAGGAAAATACAGTAATCACCTTAGATGCCCTGAACATTATTAGATGGATGTGGGTTCATCCCTACTCACAAAGGAGGACCTGAGAGACAAGAATGAGTGGTTTCTATCTGGTGGAGACATCGCATTGATGTTGTCCTTCTTGCTTGAAAAGTGATGATTAAAACTGACCCAACGAGTGAAAAACAGGTAAGACAATTTTTATTCCTGAAGGAAATGAAAATTACCCTGAAAGACGCACGTGCATATACACACACTCACTTGAAAAGCGGAAATATAAAGGAAAGGAAGACAGAAATGGAAGGGAATTTTTTAAAAAAGATTTAATTTCTTTATTTGAGAGAGAAAGAATGAGAGAGGCAGCATGAGAGGGGAGAGATCAGAGGAGAAGCAAACTCCCTGCTCAGCAGGGAGCCCAATGCTGGGCTGGATCCCAGGACTCCAGGATCATGACTTGAGCCGAAGGCTGGCGCTTAACCAACTAAGCCACCCAGGTGCCCCTGGAAGGAATTTTAAAGGAAAAAAGAAACTGCTGATGGGAAAGTTAAAATCTGAAATGATACAGTAAGACGGGCTGGTGTTAAAGAAGCAATAAAGAAGCGCGGGGAGGGGGACGGAGTCCTTCATCCCACCTAATCGGGTCACCCAAAGAATCCTGTCTTCCCACCGCATCTGAGAAGACACTTCTAAAAACCACATCTGAAAGGTGGAGCTAAAATCCAAAATGTAGAAGTCAGTTTAGGTAACGTTAAACCTCGTAAGTGGCTGTCCGGCCTGCACCCCTGGCTCTGGAAGAGCCAGCGCTGCGCGCACTCGCCAGGGTCTCGTCGTCGCCGCGGTCCGAGCTCGCGGGGCGACCTTTCCTGGGGACCCGCTGGTCCGGGCACCGGCGGTCCGCCAGGCCAGAACCCACGACTGAAACATCGCGGGGCCGCGCCGAGGTCTCGGGAAGGGGGCCAGTGGTCGGCCAGGCTTCCCCGCCCGGAAAGGCAGAGGGCGCCTGGGGCGGCCGCGAGGGGCCCAGAGGAATCACTCCTGCGCCACCCCGCCAGACCTCTTTCCGCCGGGCCGCTCCGCGCGTGCGGGGAAGGCGGAGCCTCGGAAGCCCGGGCACGCCCAGCGCCCGGATATTTGCATATTTCGCAGCCTTGGGCTCCGCCTGGGGAGATGCTCTGTCTGGAGACCCTGCGCGCCTGGCAGGACCAGGCTTCTCCGCAGACATTTTACCCTGTTTCCCACCCTTCCTGCGCTGGAGACCACGAGGTGAGTAGTCCTCAGAGGATACTAAGGGCCCAGAGCGAGTTTTTGTTGTTTGTTTGTGTTTTAGTTCTCAAATGAACTGGAGGGTGTTGCTACTGTGGGCTTCGTTAGCATCGCGAAAAGCTGAGAACCACCAGATCCTACTGACTGGAAAATACAACCACCTACTCAAAGTGCACACTGCCTGTGGCTTTTTTTAAACTTATCAGCCATCGGCTTGTTATCTCACCCTCCACTCTGGTGATTTGTTGCCCTAAAAGATTAATATCAGAAAGCCACCATTTCCTTTAGCCTCCTGTCAAGAAACGGACACCAGTGGACAGAGAGAAGACAACTACCTTACTTAGCCTGGTTAACCTCTGTTTTTACTGAAAGACTGACACCCCACTCCTCCACTCTATAAGGGGAACTCCACCTGACGTTATTGCTGCTGAAAACTGCTGTCATAAAATTCTGGCTTTCTGTTTCTAAGAATGAAATATTTCACTCTATTTTTTTAAGACTTTATTTATTTATTTGACAGAGAGAGCGTGCGCACAAGCAGGTGGAGCAGCAGGCAGAGGGAGAGGGAGAAGCAGACTCCCTGCTGAGCAGGGAGCCCTGTATGGGCTTGATCCCAGGAGCATGGGATCATGACCTGAGCCTAAGGCAGACGCTTAACCAACCACCCAGGCGTTCCTGAAACATTTCGCTTTAGCAAATACCTGTGTGTCTTCTCTGGGCCAAGCGGGCATGGGAACAAGAAATACAAATATGAATTAAATACAGTTTCTGCCATTCAGCACCTCAAAATCCAGTGAATCAGAATATACTGAAGTAATTAGGTACTGTGATTTGTGCTATACTATTGATGTAAGCAAAGTGGTTGATTCACATAATATATTTTCTAGAATATTAATATCTTTAGAATTATAACCCTATTGACTAGAGTTTTGCCTTTGTTTTTTTTTTTTTAAGATTTCTATAGAAGTGGGAAAAAGTCTGTGATGTAGGTCTGTCTTGGAGCTACTCTAAAAATTGCTGTGCTGCATATAGAAGGTTGGCATTCACATCCATTCCTACCTACATCTAGTATGCCTTCATGTACAGAACAAACTGGAAAATTAAAAACACTTCCTAGACTCCATTCCAGCTAGAGCTCTAGATGTAAAATTAGGGTCTGGCAAGTAGATGAACTTGTCTGAAATTTCAAAAGCAGAGGTAAGGCACAAGCAATCTCCCTGCTATTTTTGGCTGTTTGCTATTGGCAGGGAAGGTCCAGGAGATGCCAGTCTTAGTCTTCAGAACTGTGGGTATGGGGAGAGACTGAAGAGCAGCAGTGACAACCAGACTCAGCATTGTCATGTCATATCACCAGCTCTGTGGCTGTCAAGAAGCAGTTGAGGGAAGTGGTGAACCTTATGTTCCTTGTCCAGGCAGCTTCCAGATCCCAGCTCCTTGGAGTCACAGCTACAGTGGTGTTCTTGAACTCCATAGTCCTTGCCAGGCCTTCAGATTGTAGCAAAAATAGTAAATTCTTCAGTGGCTCATTGGTTAGTGTTCTAGATGTCATTCCTGGAGGCCCAGTCTAGAACCTGCACTTCTAGCCCTTTCAACATTCTCTAGCCTTTAAATAATTCACTTAATTCCCTATGTAAATCTTCTTCCTGTTTAAAATACCTGAAGTGCTTTCAATTTCCTATACTGACTGATTAATATGTTTGCTATGTGGCTTCTGTCACATAGCAAATCTCTTCCATTTCTTTTTTTTTTTTAAGATTTTTATTTATTTATTTGTTTGACAGACAGAGATCACAAGTAGGCAGAGAGGCAGGCAGAGAGAGAGGAAGGGAAGCAGGCTCCCTGCTGAGCAGAGAGCCCGATGCGGGGCTCGATCCCAGGACCCTGGGACTATGACCTGAGCTGAAGGCAGAGGCTTTAACCCACTGAGCCACCCAGGCGCCCCTCTCTCCCATTTCTTTAGATGGGAAATGAAACCATGAGATTAGATTCAGGGGCTTGCAGTGATGTGAATGCCCTCAGTTGGGCCCCCCCCTCTGCAGTTGCCCCACCCCCCCCCCCCCCCCCGCCCAACACACACACACATTTGAGTTTGGCCCCTGAAGGTATTTGAGTTTGTTACCCTATGACTAGGTTAACTCTGAATTCACCTGCTCTACAAATGTAACATCAAATACTTCACTTAAAACTTCTACAGAGTATGTTCCGTAACAAAGGATTGTTGAATATCTATTTAGTATTTTCTAGCCCTGTTGATAACTGGTAGGCCAGCGAATCTTGGTCAGCACACAAACACTAATGATAGAACACATCGTTCCTCTGAGAGAAAAGGATTTATAGCTTTTTCCACACAAAGCCTAAGAACATTATATATGGGAAAACAGAGCTACCTATATATGCACTTGTGTAATGAGGGAGTGTTCTAAGTATTTTGTAGTCATGTGTCACACATGTTAAGAAGAGTACAATTATGAGAAGTTTTAAAGAGTTTTTAACAGGCTCCTAAAGTCATTGAGTGTCTCTTATCCATATAATAAAATCTCTTTACCTTTTTTAGAAATCTATTTTATTTATTTTTCTGTAGTTTAGATTAAAAGGCTTGAATTTGGCACTCTTCCTTATCTGTGCTTTTCAGTACAGTATACATATGCTTTTTTCTCAAGGAAAATCTTATGAAAGGAAGATAAAGCATGGGGAGTACTCTATTAATACTGTATTAGGATTTTCTGTGACAGAGGCATTATCACCATTTTACAGTTGGGAAAAAACCTATCCAGACTGGCTAACTAACTTGCCCAAAATGGCCCAATTAGGAGGCAGTGACACAAGGATTTACATTCAGGGTTTTCATCTCCATCTTCCTCTGACTGCTCCACATGTTTGCAGCATTATGCTCATTATACTCTAATTAATGTAAATGTGCATAGAATTCCCTACATGCACTTTTCCTTTTCTCTCCTCATCCAATGGTGCCCAACAGCCTTGCCCGCAGATTCTATTGGCGATAAGTAAATCATGCTCAGCCCTAAGCCAACAGCTGGCATAAAGGAATGGTGGCACAGAGATTGATTTAGACCAAGCATGATTTATCCCTAGGGGTGGAGAAGGTACACACTGGCATACCTGAGTAATGGCTCTTAGTAGGTAATAGGTTGCGTTGCCACACTTGGGAGATTGAATCTTGGAAATTCTGATTTCAGTAGGCCTAGAGGTAGTATTTTAAACTTTGAATTAAATGCATTTGTCCTTGGTAGGGAAAGGAATTAGAAAGCAGAGAAGCAAGTATTGGGTCCCTTCTTACTAAGAATAATTTGCTTGTTTTCATATCTCATTACATAGTGTTTTACTTCACAATGATTCAACCAAATCACTGTACCAGCTAACCAAATAGAACAGCAGTTGTTTTCCTTTGATTACTTGGTCTTGTGTGGTCGGCACACCTAACACTTTCAGATAAGGTCATTCTGTTCCGGGAAACATTCGTAGTCATTTTAGTAATTAATGCAAGGAAATTTTAACTTGACCTTCACTTGACCTGAATTTCTCACTGCTGGGTAGGTATCCTTTTGGGAAATCAACGTGAGATCAGAGTTGATTAGCAGAATCCAGAAACTGGAAGGTTTCTGTATGTTCCACACAGACACTATATCAGACTGCGAAACTCCACTTTCAACACAAGTGATAAACAACAACGGTAGGAGTTTTTATTGTCATTACAGTGTACTTAATAAAGAGTCGTGGAGATGTTCTTTCAAATGTATGATTATAGCACATACAGTACTCTAGCCATGTATATAAATTCTCATTAAGATTACCCCATTACGTGTTGGTCTGTCCCCAGCTCAGACAGAAAATAACAAGAATTACCAGCCTTTATCTGTGTAATGATTCCTTTACAGTAATTTAGCTGATAGCAATAAGCATATTTTACTTGACCAAGAGCCTGTGGACATTCACAAATTGAGAGTTCTTTTATTTCCTCTAGAATATTACAGAAAGCACTTTTAAACATTTAGATTACTAAAAAAATCCAAAAAAGAGAAGGCTGACTTAACAGACATCTTTCTATATGTGAAAGCATATTTACAAAAGTGGTTTTCAAAATGTGCTTCACTTGCCAGGAGGAATAGGGGTCAGTGGACAGGGCTCCTGCGGCTCTATCTTTATTGGTCCTATGTGTTAGATTTCAGGATAAGGTTTTATTTGATGAAAGATTTCTTTACTTAAAAAATATTTGAAAACTGCTGTAGAAGATGTTAGGCACTTCTCCATCTTCTTAGAAAAACACAAAAACAAACAAACAAACAAAAAAATACCTTAAATTGTAGCATCGGGATTGAGTTACCTAAAATAAAATTACTAGATTTTATCTCTGAAAAATATTATTACTGAGGAAAGCTGTATCATTTTCTTTTCACTAAAAGTTTAAGAATTATATAGCTTTTAAAAATGTATTTTGAATTGCATAAGAAAATCTTCTTCTTTTTTTTTTTTTTTTTAAAGATTTTATTTATTTATTTGACAGAGATCACAAGTAGACAGAGAGGCAGGCAGAGAGAGAGAGAGAGGGAAGCAGGCTCCCTGCTGAGCAGAGAGCCCGATGTGGGACTCGATCCCAGGACCCTGAGATCATGACCTGAGCCGAAGGCAGCGGCTTAACCCACTGAGCCACCCAGGCGCCCGCATAAGAAAATCTTCTTATCATAAACATCCTAACAATGCAAAAATATGGAGAATAAAAATGAAATTTCCTCTAATTCCATTTCCTTCCCCAAAGGCAACTACTATTAACAGGCTTTTTCCATTTATTTACATACATATACATATACATAATCATTCATATTCTTGATCTGTTATTCTTTTTTTTTATATTTTATTTATTTATTTGGCAGAGATCACAAGTAGACAGAGAGGCAGGCAGAGAGAGAGAGAGAGAGAGAGAAGCAGGCTCCCTGCTGAGCAGAGAGCCCTATGTGGGACTCGATCCCAGGACCCTAAGATCATGACCCGAGCTGAAGGCAGCAGCCCAACCCACTGAGCCACCCAGGCGCCCTTGATCTGTTATTCTTCTTTTTTTTTTTTTAATTTTATTTTTTATAAACATATAATATCTTTTTATCCCCAGGGGTACAGGTCTGTGAATTGCCAGGTTTACACACTTCACAGCACTCACCATAGCACATACCCTCCCCAATGTCCATAATCCCACCCCCCCAACCC
>NW_019154087.1:27049044-27053811 GCF_002288905.1 Enhydra lutris kenyoni
AAAAAAAAAAAAAAAAAAGAAAACCAATAAAGAAAAAAATATAAAAAGGAAAAAAAATATATATATATATATTAGATATCTAGTTAAAAAATGTTAAAAAAGAAAAGAGTAAAAGTTAACAAAATTTAGCATAAGAAGAAAAATAAATTGAAAAAGAAAAAAAATTAAATTAACTGCAAGGCTAAAGAATCATGGGGAGAAAGCCATGAGTTCCGTGCTTTGCTTTCTCCTCCTTTGGAATTACGCTGCTCTCCTTGGTATTGAAACTGTACTCCTTGGTAGGTGAACTTGGTCCTGGCTGGGCTTCTCGTTGATCTTCTGGGGGAGGGGCCTGTTGTAGTGATTCTCAAGTGTCTTTGCCCCGGGCGGAATTGCACCGCCCTTACCAGGGGCCGGGCTGAGTAATCCGCTTGCGTTCGCTTTCTGGAGCTTTTGTTCCCTGAGCACTTTCCGTAGAGTTCCGGAGGGCGGGAATGAAGATGGCGGCCTCCCGGTCTCTGGCCCAGAGGAGCCGAGAGCCCGGGGCCCCACTCCTCAGTGCGCCCTCAGAGAACAGCGCCGATTTACTCCCGTCACCCTGCCTCCGGCCGCGCTCCGAGCTGACCGAGCCTGCGACCGGTTCAAGGTAACCCCGAGCTTAGAGCTTACTCCTCGGCTCTGTCTCTGTAGCCGGCTTCCCCGTTCTAATACCTGTAAGCTCTGCGACACTCAGACACCCCTGATCCTTCTGTGACCCTGCGGGACCTGAGGCCACGCTGACCCCGCGTGGGCTTCACCCTGGTTAAGCCTCTGGAGGGATGTCCCTCAGCAGAACAGACTTTTAAAAGTCCCGATTTTGTGCTCCGTTGCTCCGCCGCTTTACGGGAGCCGGCCCCTCCCCCCGCGGTCTATCTTCCCGTCGCTTTGGATTCACTTCTCCGCCCGTCCTACCTTTCAGAAAGTGGTTGATTTTCTGTTTCTAGAATTGCTGTTCTTCTTCTCTTCGATCTCCCGTTGGATTTGTAGGTGTTTGCAATCTTTAGATAAGCTATCTAGCTGATCTCCCGCTACCTGAAGTAGTCTCAGCCTGCTACTTCTCCGCCATCTTGACTCCTCCCTCCGATCTGTTATTCTTGATCTACAATTTTCTCTCAAGTTTAGAGGAAGGATTTAGGAGACTGTTCTTTTCAAGTCCACAGCTCTATGATTTTGGTGGCATATGTCCCTAGTATTGCAACATGAAGTGCAAATTAAGCCAATATGGTTTCTAAGCATGTAGGTGAGTTCTGGAGGAAATTCTGTATACTGGGAAAGTTAAAGAGAGGCATAAGTGGCCAACAACCTTTGCATATGTTTTTAGAAATCTCTTGACCTGTTAGTGGGGAATCACAACAGTCATAACAGCCACATCCTTTGGCTTAGTTCAAAACACATTTTCTATTGAAATCTATATTTGAGTCACAGAACTTTAATTAAATTAACATGATTTACTGAATTATGAAATCTATAAAATTCTACCATTTGACATGAGATAAATTTTTTCTAATATGGTTTACTGTTATGTATTGGTCTGCATAATGCAATATCTTGATTGAGAGCAGAAAAAAAATTTCTTCTGTTTGTAGACACTTTTAGTATTTATCTAAAATGTGCTTTGCCTTCTTACTTCTCAATAACATTTTTTATATACAAAAATCTCTCAAAACATCTTAGTTTAACTGATTTTTTTAAAAAGAGAGTTCCTTATTCCTTAGAATCTTAAGGTATATTAAAATGGCAAGTTGCCACTTAGCCAATTAATTAATAATTCATAATATGTAAATAATATTTGTCCTGAGAACAGATTAAAAGTTCCTGTTTCATTTATTTTGTCACCAATGTTGTGTAACCTAAATGGACTGGTAAATTTTGTTGTTTATAATAAACTGTATAACAGTCATAACAATGAGAAAGAGTAAAGCTGAAGATATTACAGGATAGAATATAAAAATATTTTCTTATAGGATATGTTTCCAAACTTATAATTAATTATAGTTTTTTATGAGTAGGATTCTAATCAAAATGTTACAGCAAAAATATAAAATAAAATGCAGTGATTTGGTAGAAATGACATGAAATCAAAGATACAGATTAAAGAATTCTCTCATTTCACAAATTTTTACACAGTTTTACTATGATACTTGGTTGATACTGTCTGTGTTTATTGAAAATAGTTATTTAGCTTCGCTAGCCTTTAGTTTTCTCATACAAATATTAAAGATATTGAACCAGGTAATTTCTAAAGATCTTTCCAACTTTTATTATCCCATTAAATTGCAATTCTTAATTACTAGGAAACCATCTAGTCTCTCCATATTTCCCCACTTTTTATTTTTTATTCAAGACATCCAAGCATCTCTGTTTAACAGCTTTCTTGAAGCCTTACTGGAATGAAAGATTTGAAAAGACTTTCATGAATACAGTGAAAAAACAATTGTCTCATTTAAATAATATTGTTGAAAATGAAGTATCTCTTTTATTTTTTTTAAGATTTTATTTCTTTATTTGACAGACAGAGATCACAAGTAGGCAGAGAGGCAGGCAGAGAGAGAGGAGGAAGCAGGCTCCCTGCTGAGCAGAGGGCCCAATGCAGGGCTCAATCCCAGGACCTGGGATCATGACCTGAGCCGAAGGCAGAGACTTTAACCTACTGAGCCACCCAAGTGCCCCGAAGTATTTCTTTTAAATTAACTTTCCAGATAACTAATACCTATTTTATTGAATACCACATTTTCTAAACATTCTCTTTACATTTCTAGGCCATACTATATACTTTAATGGCTCCTAAAACAGAAAATATTAGTACATCATTTTTTTCCCTTTCATCTTCTTGAAGATGTAAAATCATCTTCCTAAACATCTGTTATTATACAGGGGATCCTTCAGGGTAATTCAGGTACGAAGGTTCTTACTGAGAATTCATTTGGTGACAAGTGACAGAAATTCAACTCAAACTGGTAAGGAATTTATTGGCTTAGCTATAACTGAAAAGGAGCTGCTTCCAGGTATATCAACAATGTGGTTATCAATTTGAGGCTTCCCCTTTCTCTCTTTCCATATTAAGACACTTCATTCTTTGGAAGGCTTTTCTGTACATCACAAGGATTGCCAATAGTGAGTCTGGGCTTAGCAAACCCAACAAAAAGAAAGCTCTTTCTCAGTGGTTCCAGTGAACACCTTAAAGCTGACTCTCATTGGCCAGGTGTGGATCACATTCTCATGCCTAAAACAATCATTGTGACTGGGAAAGAAGTTCCCTCATTGGCCAGGCTTGTCCTTATCTTCAGAGCATTGGTAGAGCATGGGGATTGGGAAGGTGAGGAGGACATGAGTTTCAAATGAACCACATGGATGGAGAAAAGAGGAGATGGGGATTATACAAAAGAAAATTAGTATGTTAGAACCAAAAAGCCAGGGAGAAAGAAGCTTGGCAGGCCAAAACTGCAAATATGGAAAAGATATTTATCCCTATGTTTTTGCCTTAAATTTCTATCTTTCTGTCTCCTTCCTGTCAGCTATCACTCATACTGCTCTCAGTTTGCCTCTATCACAAACTCTTCCTACATTTTATTTTATTTTATTCATTTTTTTTTAAAGATTTTACTTATTTATTTGACAGAGAGAGATCACAAGCAGGCAGAGAGGCAGGCAGAGAGAGAGGGAAGCAGGCTCCTCGCAGAGCAGAGAGCCCGATGCGGGGGCTCGATCCCAGGACCCTGAGACCATGACCTGAGCTGAAGGCAGAGGCTTTAACCCACTGAGCCACCCAGGCGCCCCTCTTCCTACATTTTAACTTATAAATCCTATCTTCTGTGGGTTTGAAAACCAGATAAGCAAAGTCATTTGAGTTGAGAGTTAGTGGACTCTGAGTGAGTACTTGAGAGCTTCTCCATAAGTTAGGAGTATAAACTTTCTACTTTTTAATGGATTTCATGACATATTTTAGACTCTTTAAAAGGTCATTTTTGCATATTCTCTGATTTATTTGCCAAAACTGTCTTCATGGTTGGGGATACACTATTGTAATATCAAGACTCAAAATTCCCACAAATAGCATATATTGTGCAACATGCCAAGTTTGGGTTATTTACATTAAAAGAGAGTAGAATAACTAATAAAGTAAATTCTCAAGGCTCCAATTTAGCCAATAGTTTATGTCTATTAGAACTTGTTAGCTATTTAAAAATATTCTTCATAAATGGCAGAATTGGCTGACTTTGGAAATTTAATAAAGGAGTTGATTCTAGTGACATTGCCCAGGAGTTCTTGTATAATTCTACTAGCAAGACAGATGAAGAAATGACAATGATGAGTGTTACATTCACCTTATCAAGAAGCTGGCCTTGAAATAAAGAGGTACTATCAGACACATGAAAAAATGTTCCATCATCACTAGCCATCAGGGAGATTCAAATTAAAACCACATTGAGATATCACCTTACACCAGTTAGAATGGCCAAAATTAGCAAGACAGGAAACAACATGTGTTGGAGAGGATGTGGAGGAAGGGAAACCCTCTTACACTGTTTATGGGAATGCAAGTTGGTGCAGCCACTTTGGAGAACAGTGTGGAGATTCCTCAAGAAATTAAAAATAGAGCTTCCCTATGACCCTGCAATTGCACAACTGGCTATTTACCCCAAAGATACAGATGTAGTGAAGAGAAGGGCCATCTGTACCCCAATGTTCATAGCAGCAATGGCCACGGTCGCCAAACTGTGGAAAGAACCAAGATGCCCTTCAACGGAC
>NW_019154087.1:27053861-27082674 GCF_002288905.1 Enhydra lutris kenyoni
GACTGGAAGAGATTATGCTGAGTGAAATAAGTCAAGCAGAGAGAGTCAATTATCATATGGTTTCACTTATTTGTGGAGCATAACAAATAACATGGAGGATAAGGAGATGGAGAGGAGAAGGGAGTTGAGGGAAATTGGAAGGGGAGGTGAACCATGAGAGACTACGGACTCTGAAAAACAATCTGAGGGTTTTGAAGGGGCGGGGAGTGGGAGATTGGGGGAGCCAGGTGGTGGGTATTAGAGAGGGCACGGATTGCATGCAGCACTGGGTGTGGTGCAAAAACAATGAATACTGTTACGCTGAAAAGAAATAAAAAATTTTTTAAAAAAAGGAAAGAAAGAGGTAAAAGGCATCATCAAAGAAAATCAATGGGATTAAGTAGTAAATTCTGTAAGACGGGGTGGGGTGGGGTGGGGTGGGGTGGGGCGGCCCTGTCCTGCTTAATAAGGAAAGCAAAAAGAATCTTAGAGATTTATATTAATTAGGGAAAAGGATTTGGGTGGCTCATAACCAACACTATTGAATGTTTATCATATGCATGGTTGGAACCACTCTTATCTCCATTTTATAGGTAAGGAATTAGTTACAAGGAGGCTAAGAACTTTGGTATATGATGGAACTAGACTACAGACCCACCTTTCTTCATCTCCAGACCCAGCAGACATCACCACTTACTATATGAGGGGTCATCGTCTACATAGAGTAAAGGCCAAGTGCCATCGTTTGGGATATGATATCCTGACGTTCCAGCCTCATTTCCCATTGCTCTCAGCCTCCCAGCACATGCTGCAACAGAGTTTCCCCTTACATCCCACTGGCTTTCATACCTCCATACCTTTAAGACAAGGGTTCTCTGAACCCAATATTTTTTCTGTCAAAATGCCATTCCTTCTCATCATGAGTCTAAATTTTGGAATGAGTTTATAAATTTTAAAAATCATATCTGCATTTATACACATATATATAATTATACATACGTGAACTTATTATATATGATATATAATAAAAATCAAACTGAAGGTTTTTTGAGATGCCAAGCTGGCCAACATTGTATTTTATAAGGAAGAAAAATAGTGGTGGTGGTGATAATGATGATGGTAGTGATGGAAATGATATAATATTCTTTGGAATAGTAAATGCAAACATCTTGGCAATTTGTTAATAGAAAATGATTCCTTGAGGCAGGGGTCCTGTCTAATTAATCCTTTTTGGATTAATCTTTAATTAATTAAATTAATAATTTAACCAATTAATTTTTAATTAATCTTTATGGCATAGTGTAGTGTGTAGGACATATTAGGTATGCATATTAGGTATGTGTTGAATTCAATTATCTCTTCTCCCACATAATTTTCTTTGCTTCTACCAGGGTTTATAGTTCATACCTCCATTAAAATATCTTCATACATGTTGCATTTGGAGTAAGGTTGATTACTAGTAAAAAGAACACTTGACTAACAGTGGTTTCAACAATTGCGTCAAAGTTTGGCATCCTAGATTGATGGAGCAATTCAAGGATATCATCAAGGAACCAGCTCCTCCTATCTTAATTGCCACCCTTAGTGTAGGGCTTTTAATTCTCATGGTTGAGAGATGACCACTGGCCTTCCAGATGGTATATCTACATTCTAGGGAGGAAAAAGAGAATGTTAAAGGACAAAGAGTAAAGAGTATGATCCTCAAGAAGACTTGCCTTATTGTCTGGGAATGAAAGCCCTACCCAGGGACTCTCAATTATATCTCATCACACAGAACTGTGACACTTGACCACCCGGAGTTGCCAAAATGAATAGGAATTGGAGTTTTTGACTTTTCAGCCTATAGCATGGGAAGCCAAGGGCAAAGAGATTGAGGTAGTTGTTTATGGAGTCAACTATAAGTCTGTTGTACAGGGTTTTTTTTGGTTACTTCATGTAAGTTTATTTTTCCTGGTATATTGTCAACCTACAGAGAACAAAAATATGTTTTGGTAATCTCCAAATTACCCACAATGACTATCGAGGGACAAGGCATCTAAGACATTGTGGCCCTTCAGTCAATGTTGTATTATTTTCACTTTAATTTAGAAATATGAACATGAAGGAATTAATGATTCTAGTTTCTCTGAAAATGATGGAATCCATAGATTTCTCTTCAGTGACTCATTTCAACATTGAAAAATTGCTTGGAGCTTTCCTGTTTCATCAATTTGGCCCATTAAAGAGAATAATTTAACAATAATATTGCTTGGCATATTGAAAGAATAACTCAAAAAACAAGGTGGGAGGGAAACCATATAAAAATATTAATAAGGCCTTTATCAAGAGAGGTAAAGGTAAATAAGAATTAGTATAATATATTGCAATCAAAGGAAAGATTAGCAATTGAAAGTTAAGAATAGGGATTCCTGGGTGGCTCAGTCTGTTAACACCTGCCTTCAGCTCAGATCACCATCCCAGGGTCATGGGAGAGTCCTGCCTCCAGTAAGTAGCCTGCTTCTCCCTCTGCCTGCTGCTCCCCCAGTTTGTGCCCTCACTTGCTCTCTCTCTCTCTCTCTCTCTCTCTCTCTGAAAGATAAATAAATAAATAAATTTTTAAAAAGAAAATTTTTTTGAAAGTTAAGAATAGTCCAATTTAAAGTATTTTAGACATTGAGAGTTCTAAGGGAAAAAATAAGTGCAAGTCACTCATTTAAATTGCTCAAAGTGCTGCTAAATCCATTCATGTAAATCTCCACCTTATTCTATATCTATACTATTTCTCCTTTAAAACAGATCCTATTCCTCTTCCCTGTATCATCTTGCTTCTAATTGTAAGTCATGGGGGATGAAGATAAAGTCATTGAACATGAAGATTTGGAACCATCCTCAGGAATGGATCACACAGCTTCTGCATTTCAAGAAATACAGGTAAACCTATGATCAAATGTAGAACATTCTAACCATTTCCTTAAGGAAGGGACTATCTGTTTCCAAATCTATGATACATTTGTGTTCTCTTCATTCTCCATTACTCAGTTAACAATTCTCCCCATTCTTAATACCCAAACTTGTACTGTAGATGTGACTACAAGTTTTCCTGGTAGTCATTAGTATCTAGACCCACATAAGGCTGGAAAAATAGAGAGCCTGTGAAATGCTTTGTGTTCCCAACCTAACCCCTGGAATGGTTCTGGTTTCTCCCCTTTCTCTTTTTATTGCTTAAATTCAAGTAGATGAATGAATTTGAATTTGTTTTCACCACAAATAGTTCTCTTTTTCTGGACCACTTTGATATATTTACCAACTATTGCCTTGAATAATACCTTAAACAGGCTAATTTTAAACCCAGTACTACAAAACAAAATGGAATACTATGTGACTCAAGCATTTATAATGTTACCAATAGGGACTCAATGTTAAATACTCCTAAACATAGTTTTGATTCCAAGCATTTACTCATTAGCTATTAATATAGTTGTGCATTTCCACTATAAAGTGTTAGCCTTGATTCTCGCAATGGAAATTTGATCTGTGATGTGATGGCTCTAACTACAAAAATGTACAGCAAATATATGGTTTTCTGTATTTAAGGTTTCTTAAATTGCTTTAATCACAGGAGGAAACAGTTACGAACTCCAAAGCAACAGACGCCAAAGAACCAACAGAAGGAAGTAACCTCCTGAATAGCCATGAAAAAAAGCTACAAAAAATACCAACTGAATCAAATAATTTGCAAAGACTAAGACAAACATTTTCTTGTCCCCCACATGGTTTTCTGGATAGAGGAATAACAAATGGTATGTAAATGGTAAAAAATAATTCAGAAAGAGAGGATAAAAGATAAAATTGTTATAATGAGAGATTCCAAAATAATATGGTTTAAAGGATAGAAAGAAGTTTACTTCTTTCACACATAAAAACTACTGGGTGAACAATTTACTTGGTATTTGGCTCTGCTCCACAAGTCACTGAGGGTCCCATGGTTATGGGTCCACCATCTTCAACATAAGGTTTCCCACAGTGCTGTTGCCACTACCATTGTAGCAAACAGGGAGAGGAAAAGAGCAGAGATCAATGACATTTTCCTTTCTTGTATCTGAGTAATTTCACAAGATTACATTAGGACTCCAGAAAGAAAAATGATTGAGAAATCACTTGTAATCAGAAAAACACTAAATAAATATTGGTTTTAATTATTATTAAATAATGGAACTAATGTCTGAACAAACACAGCTCAATGTATCCTTTCAAATGAATCCATCATTCTATAAGTAAGGATCCTAGTTTCCAATTCAACTTATTCCAGTATAACTACAATTACCTAAAATATTTGGGGGCTTTTTCTTTGGGAGTTTATCTCAGCACTATTTCAAATATTATCTTTAGGAATGGATTTGGTTTTTTGAGGCAGCCAAACATTATTTTGATAAAAGATGGATGTTCAGATTGAGTAATGCTATTTTTTGTTCAAAAAAGAAAGTTGTGTGTATGTGTGTGTGTGTGTGTGTATGTGTATTAACTTTGTACATTGAAGGATATGTAGTATAGCAGGAAAAAGGAGAAGGTGTTTGAAAATTGTCTATAAAGGCAAATTTAAAGACAATTTCAAAAATTATGTTGAGGAATGACAGCACCACTGGAGCATATATATGGCTTCCCAAATAATTATGTTGAAGAACATAACACGTTTGATCTAAAAGTTGTGTTTACTAAAAAAATCAGACTCATTTCTTTATTGTTATACTTCATTTGTGGGCTCTGAAAGACATTTTACCCTTCTCAGCTGGAACAATGGAAGCCAAGTATAATGTGTTATATTCTAGCCTCCACATGTGGTTTTAATGAAATTAGGTAAGTTCCAAAATATACCTCAGTTGATAAGGCAACAGTTAATTTAATACCTATTCTGTCCTTTTTATTATTTTTTAAACTTTCACCATTCAAATTATGGCAGATTTCTAGTTTAAATATTTATAGTAAAAACAGATAAGGATTGCATTAAGGAAAGAGTATAATGAATGAAGTGATTTGGAGACTCATTTCTTTAAATTCTATGATCATTGTCCAGAAAGTGGCCTGAGAAGTGGGAACTTGTGATATAAAAACACCTCTTTACTTGTTTTCCTGTGCCTCTGTTCCTGAGGCTTACAAGTCTGCTCTTTTTACCCCTGTACTCCTTCCCATGTCCCTTCAGTGTACTTAAGTATTTTTCTTAAGAAGTAGATCTTACATGTGAAAATATGATTTTCCAAAATCACAAATGAGAAGTAAATTACTAACTAAATTAAATGTGATTTAGAGAAATCTTGTAAATGTACACTTATTATGTATTTAGAACTGCATTTTACATATGAGAAAGGAAAGAAATGTTAGAGGTTTAAAAGAAAAGTGGTCTTGAAGTAGAAAAAAATAATTCACCTTCTGAATTTAGTACAAAACAGGTTTTATTCTGTGATAAGATAATGTTTAATAGCTGGCAATTCCTCCTTTCCCATTGCACCTCCCATACTACATAGAAATTTCACCTCCTATACCCAAATGGAAAATACAGAGGATTCTTTAGTTATTTCATTGTAATAGCATCATAGTCTACAAAATCTGTAATAATTCTGTGAGGGTTAAAAGATGGGACATTGGATTTGATCTGCAGCAATATGGTAGATGACACTCAATGAATAATCCTATCACTTATGTCAATGAAAACATCTGAAAATAATATTTTAAGTCTTTTAAATGTACCTGTCATCTGTCAAGAAAACAGGAACTTGTCAGACACCAAAAACAGTATGCCTAGGAGAGATAAATAAGCACTCACATTCGTTTTCACTCTGGAGGCTTCTGCAAAACAACAGCGAACTTGAGATTCATTTTGAGAACCTTGAGAGTATAGGAGGCTATGCTTGAGTCTGCCCAGGTTGGGAGATGTTTCATAGGAGACATCATTCTCCCTTCACCCACACCGGGAAGCTGGAACCCAATGTGATGGTGAATTTGAAATAAACCCGTCATGTAGAGGCAGCCAGCCACTAAACCTTATCTGTCTAAATTGTAGTGTTCCTGGAGGAAGGAAGAATCTCCACTAAAAATGTGGAGCTTCACACTGATTTATATTTCAAAGTCACAGAAAAAACTCAAGCTGAAAATATATTTTAAAATTAGTCCCAGGGGCTCCTGAGTGGCTCAGTGGGTTAACCCTCTGCCCTCGGCTCAGGTCATGATCTCAAGGTCCTGGGATCCAGTCCCGCATCGGGCTCTCTGCTCAGAGGAAGCCTGCTTCCCCTGTCTGTTAAATAAATAAATAAATAAATTTTTAAAAAGATTTTATTTATTTATTTGACAGAGATCACAAGTAGGCAGAGAGGCAGGTAGAGAGAGAGGGGGAGACAGGACCCTGGGATCATGACCTGAGCTGAAGGCAGAGGCTTTAACCCACTGAGCCACCCAGGTGCCCCAAATAAATAAAATCTTTAAAAAAAAAAAAAAGTTCACCATCTTTAAAAATAGTCCCAGATTGTTAAGATTCTAAGCACATGGTAGGAACAAATTCAGATCCTATCTGGGAAAACTCACATTCACCTCCAACAATTCCCAAAGACAAAGTGTCAGGGAAGAGCTCACTGTTGCCAAAACAACAAAACCAAACAAACAAAAACAGAAATCACAACACACACAAGGAAATAGGTTTCAAAATTTTGCATTATCAGGAAATAAAATATAAAATATTCTCAATATCTATGAAGAAGTTAATGAGGTAGGAAATATAAAACAAGTAACTGTTTATAAATATGAATTGATTTTAATAAGCACCAAATTGAACTTCTAGAAATGAAAGACATGGTACAGTAATTGAAATTCAAAACCCAGTAGATCAGGCAGCAGAGTAAGTGAAAAGAAGATCGATAATCTAGCAAATAGATCTGAAGATATTACAAAGCAGTACACACACAAAAATATGGGCAGCATGAAAACTAGGGTTAGGCAAATGGAAAAAGGACTGTGACTATTTAATTATTTCATCATTGTTCCAGCAAAAGAGAGTAAGAAGAATGGCAAAGAGGAAATATTTGAAGAAATAAAGATGAATGTTCCAGAATTGATGGAAAACATAAATTCCAAGCAAACTAAAAGGAAGCTGTACTGAAATTAAACATAAGTACTGAACATATCACACTGAAATTGCAGAAAACCAGAGAAAAAAATAAAGATCTTTAAAACAGCCAAGGAAAAAGATTTACCTAAAAGAGACTTAAAAACAATAATGAAAGCCAGAAAACCAAGGAATAGTATTTTCAAGGAAGTGGGAGAAAGTAACTCTCAGCCTAGAAGTGTATACCCTAGAAAACTATCTTTCAAGAATGAGAATAAAGGTAATTCAAATAAATAAAACCAAGAATTTACTGCCAACAGATCTTCATGAGAAATATAGTGTACTCTGATACAGTGTTTCTGTACCATGAATTAGTTCATATACGATGATAAATAAGGAATTGTGTCAGTATAATACGAAATTTTGCATTAGTACATATTTTTTCCTGTCATGCTTACATTTTGCATCATCAAGCAATAGCACATGAATGCAAAACACACTGAAAAGCAGAAACAGACGAAAAAAGATCAGGTGTATGGTTTCTTACAATTAAAGATAAAGTCTTACTAAAATGAGGACTTTTCATTTTCTTTTTAAGGATCTTACTTATTTATTTGACAGAGAGAGAGAACAAGCAGGGAGAACTGCAGGAAGCGAGAGAAGCAGGTTCCCCACTGAGCAAGGAGCCCAATGTGGGACTCAATCCCAGGACCCGGGGGTCATGACCCAAGCCAAAGGCAGCCACTTAACCAACTGAGCCAACCAGGCTTTCCTAAAATGAGGACTTTTAAAAAAGCTTAACTCCTTCAGGCTGTTAGTTACTGGCTTAGGGGCTTCAAAGACTTTTCAACTTCTACACCATTAAACTGTCTAATGAAACCACATGTGGATGTAGAAGCCGACAGTACGGTTAAAGTAGCTGCCAAAACTTTTTCCTCAGTTAAAACAACAACAAATATTTAATTGATGGAAAAAACTATAATCTGGATCAGATCTAGATGGAACTGCTTTCTATTGAAAGCAAATGCTTTGAGGATTCTACATGTTGAAGTTGTGTGGTTCCAGGGATTAAGTCTGCAAAAAAGAGACCATGAGATACAAATGTCAGTGGAGATTTAACTGCACTGGTACTTTTATTAGGATTCTTACGTTTTTTGTCAGTACTTTGGTCACAAATTCTGAGTTTTGAGTGGTCTGCCCAACTGTTTTCTGAGGAGTCTTTGTGTGTTCAGCATACAATTTAGTACAACACAAACTTTTCAAACAAGGAAACATTTCATATCCTAATAGAAATGCCTCTATTAAAGGAAATTCTTCAGGCAACAAAATAATTGTTCCAGATAAAAGGGTTGAGTTAGCATAACGAATAATGATCAAAATAGAAAATAGATGAGTATGTGGGTAATTCCAAACAAACATTGACTATAGAAAAGAAACAACAGTGTTTAATTCAAGACAGAACTAAAAATACTTGAATGTGATTGTTCGAGCATTTTCCTGTTCCTATGAAGATTGTAAAGATAGCCAATGTTACTTTTTTTTATTAACTGTGACTATTTTTGGTAAATTATAAAGAAAAATAGGGGAATGGTAAAAAAAAAAAAAAGTTTCTTCTGGCATTGTGGAAGGAGATTGGGGATAGGATCAGGAGGGGCCGTAGGTGGATCCAAAGGCACCGGTAATTGCTTATTTTTTAAGATGGCTGAGAATTACCCAGTTGTTCATATTACTAATGTTCTTTAAAATTTACACATGGTTATAAATGTATGTATGTATATTCAACATTTTTAAAATTTTTACATTATACTAAAACCTGCATATGACAAGTTACTGGTTGAAACTAGTTTTCCTGGTTTATTTCAGTTACCATGGTTGTTCTTCTCTGGGCTGTAGTTTGGTCAATTACTGGCAGCGAATGTCTTCCTGGAGGAAACCTATTTGGGATTATAATCCTATTCTATTGTGCCATCATTGGAGGTAAACTTTTGGGGTTCATTAAGTTACCTACATTGCCTCCACTGCCTCGTCTTCTAGGTAAGTGCTAAACACTTACTGTTTTCTTCAAGAATATATCATATTTTGGGGCGCCTGGGTGGCTCAGTGGTTTGGGCCTCTGCCTTCAGCTCAGGTCGTGATCTCAGGGTCCTGGGATTAAGCCCCTTGTCGGGCTCTCTGCTCAGTGGGGAGCTCTGCTTCCCCCTCTCTCTGCCTGCCTCTCTGTCTATTTGTGATCTCTGTCAAATAAATAAATAAAATCTTTAAAAAAAAGAGTATATCATATCTTAAAAATTGTAGTTTGGAAAGCTTTTGGAAATAGATATAAAATATTTCTGTATTTGCTGTGTTGGCACCAAAAGCCAATAGTTAAATTTTGAGTTAAACACAGAAATTTTTAAAAATTAAATTCAATTTGCAATTTTAATTTCAACTTCAATTAAATAATTTGCATTAAAAAACAAGACCAATAGATACTCAAAATTGATCACTTCCTAATTATTTTACTGCATTTTCCCCTTATCTATGCTCCTAAAATTATAGAACTAATATATAATGGTGTGCCACTGGCTAGCACTTCCCAATTGCATGTTCATTGACATCATGTTGATAGGTTAACATCAACCATGGTAGAAGTAACTATAAGATAGAAGTCAGCAAATACTACAAAATAGGGCTCAATATATCATAAGTCACTCACATCATTGACAAAGGAGTGAGGGGGTCATCTGCCAAATCAATATCAGGAGGCCGTATCCATCCAGACCATCGGCAAAGGAAACAGTGTCCCAGGGAAGTTGTTTTCACATTCATTTGGAGAATAAAAAATGCTTCCTCATTCCCTTCCAACAAAACTCCAAAAGGAACTCTTAACATATTTTTGAGTTTTTGTTAGATTGTTATTTCTTTTGAACTGTGCTCATTTCAGCGTTCTTTGTAATGAAAGGCCTGAAAATTCACTTGAAGTCCATTAATTGATTGAGAAATTATAGGACTTCCAAACATGAGATACTATTGCAACTATTTATTTTAAAAGACTTGTTTATTTACTTGAGAGGGTTGCAGGGGGAGAGAATCTCAAGAAGACTCCCTGCTGAGCATGGAGCCTGGTGCAGGGCACAGTCCCACCATCAGGACCTGAGCCAAAACCAAGAGTCAGACACTCAACCAACTGAGCCACCCAGGGACCCTGACACTGTTGCGACTATTAAAAAAATGAGGCACACACATAGGTACAGAAGCATGCTTAAATTGGTATAGAAACCCTCAAGAGTGGAAAAACTTTAGTGAATGAAGATCGAAAAGTTTGCAGTTGTGGTGTCTTGTACTTGTCTCTTTATACTTGTCAGTAATGTTTTAATTTACCATGAGCATAGCGTATCCTTATTATTCTTTTAAAAACAACAGTTGTAGGCCAGTTCATACTTGCAAAAATTCTGGAAAGACCCTAACTGCAGAATTCAGAACTTAAGAGACCTTCTAGATGAAATGGCAGTTGTGAGAGATGCTTGGAAGTGATGCTTCTTGGCCTAACGGGGTCTGGAGCAAGTCACAAAAGCTGTTTGTAATTAGCTTCTATTCTCTCAGCTTACACACAGAACATTTCAACATTAGTAAGTTTGTTTAATCATTTAATGTGTCATGCTCATAAGGACGTGGTGAACAGAGGATACTGCTGGGGAAGAACAGAGGCTGGCAGCCTCACAGTGTCTGACAGAGAAGTCTTTCCCATTATAGGGGCATGTGGGATCAGCAAGGGCACAATTCTCTCACAAACTCCTCAGCTCCCTCAGTCACTGTCAACTACTTATATTTCCCAGAATGTATCACACATCATCTTCACACCTTGGAAGAAACTGTTAACCCATCCAGAAACTTTTCAACTCCCAGCCCCTTCTTCCCTTCTCTGAATCCCTCTGACTCACCCCTCCTGTCTGAGCTCATTCAATACTTCCATAAAACTGAGGTTGTCAGGGGGCACCTGGGTGGCTCAGTGGGTTAAAGCCTCTGCCTTCAGCTCAGGTCATGATCTCAGGGTCCTGGGATCGAGCCCCGCATTGGGCTCTCTGCTCCACAGGGAGCCTGCTTCCTCCTCTCTCTCTCTGCCTGCCTCTCTGCCTACTTGTGATCTCTCTCTCTGTGTCAAATAAATAAAATCTTTAAAAAAAAAAAAAAAAAAAAAAAAAAACTGAGGTTGTCAGTTCATTTGCTCCCCTAGCAGCTGAAAGCTTGTTGACTTGAAGTATCAAGTTTTTGTTCATTATTATATTTCTAATACCTACTATGGTGTCTAAAATACTGAAGGCAGGGCTCCTGGGTGGCTCAGTCAGTGAAGCCTCTGCCCTCAGCTCATGTCATTATCCCAGGGTCCTGGGATTCAGCCCCATTTCGGGCTCCCTGCTCAGTGGGAGTCTGCTTCTCCCTCTCCCTCTCCACCTCGCTCATGCTCTCTTTCTCTCTCTCAAATAAATAAATAAAATCTTTTTAAAAGTTAAAAAAAATTAAAATACTGAAGGCATTAGGTAAATGTTGAAAGGCTGAACAAAAGAGTCAGCAGCTGACATGACAAAGCAATGTCTGTTTTATCATAACTCACCTATAGGCCTTTGCAAAGCAAGTTATGTATTTTGTATCAAGTTATCTGGCTTGAAGGTAAAATAGAACCCGTACAGGTATTTGTTGACAATTCAGGTAATCCAACATAGCAAATAATTTCAGGAGCTGTTTGCTATTTGCACACAAAAGGGTAACTGAATTGGGTATTGTATTAAAATATTCTGTTTAGAATTTGACCACATTTCTATCCAAATACTGTATCCTATTTCTCCCTTGCAGGTTCAGTTATTTAGGAACAATTAGTGATTCTAATCATTTTTAAAAGATTTATTTATTCATCTTAGAGGTAGAGAGTGAAGGGTAGGGGCAGAGGAAGAGAATCTTTAAGCTGACTCCGACTGAGCGTGGACCCCGACATGGGGCTCTATCCCACAACCTTGAGATCATGACCTGAGCTGAAACCAAGAGCCAGATGCTTAACTGACTGAGCCACCTAGTTGTCCCTGATTCTAATCATTTTTATCTGCACATTAAAGCCTTTTTTTTAGCTCCTCTAATTTAACATATTATTGTAATTTTTTATCAAGTTTAACCTTATTTCATCTAGGGACTAAGCATAAAGGATGTGGTTCCTGGGATTACAAGGTAGTCTTTTTCACACCTGAAGTGATAGGAAATACCTGGCAGAATGGCTAAAATAGACAACAAAAGAAAAACAAGTGTTGGTAAGGACGTAGAGAAAGGGGAACCCTCTTGCGCTGTTGCTGGAAATGCAAACTGGTGCAGCCACTCTGGATAACAGTAGGAAGGTTCCTCAAAAAGCTAAAAATAGAACTACCCTGCAACTCAGAAATTACACTCCTAGGTATTTACCCGAAGAATCCAAAAATACTAATTCAAAGGGACACATGCATCCCAATGTTTATAGCAGCATTATCAATAATAGCCAAATTACGGAAATAGCCCAAATGTCCATCAACTGATGAATGGATAAGGAAGATGTGCGAGATATATATAGATATAGATATATATACAAAATGGGATATCATTGAGCCATAAAAAAGAATGAAATCTTGCCATTTACAAGGACATGGATAGAGCTAGAGAGTATTATGCTAAGTGAAATAAGTGAGAAAAAGACAAATACCATATGATTTCACTCATATGTGGAATTTAAGAAACAAAACAGTTGAACATGGAGGGGGGAAGACAAATCAGAAAACAGACCTTTTTAAAAATTTTACATTCAATTAATTAACATATATTATTGGTTTCAGAGGTACAGGTCTATAATTCATCAGTCTTATATAACATCCAGTGCTTATTACATCGCATGCCCTCCTTAATGCCCACCACACAATTACCCCATCCCTCACCTCTCTCCCCTTCAGAAAGCCCTCAGTTTGTTTCCTATGATTAGGAGTCTCCTGGGGTGCCTAAGTGGATAAGTCAGTTAAGTGTCTGCCTTCAGCTCAGGTCATGATCCCAGAGCTCTGGGATCAAGTCCCACATTGGACTCGCTGCTCAGTTGGGAGCTTGCTTCTCCCTTTCCCACTCCCCCTGCTTGTGCTCTGTCTCTCTCTCACTCTATCTGTCAAATAAATAAGTAAAAATTTTTTTTTTTAAGAGTCTCTTATGGAGGAAAACAGACTCTTAACTATAGAGAGCAAACTGATGGTTACCAGAAGGAGGGGTGGGTGGTGGTGGGTTAAATAGGTGATGGGGATTAAGGAGGGCTCTTGTAATGAGCACCAGGTGATGTATGGAAGTGTTGAATCACTATACTGTACACTTGAAACTAATGTTACACTGTATGTTAACTAATTAGAATTTAAATAAAAACTTTAAAAAAAGAATATTAAAGAGACATGAACCCAAAAATAAAGTGCCAAAAATATTTTCTGTATTTGTATACTAACTTAAGAGTTGTTGGCTTCTTCATCCTAGGCATGCTGCTTGCTGGGTTTCTTCTCAGGAATATCCCTGTCATCAGTGATAACATACAGATCAAGCACAAGTGGTCTTCTGCTTTAAGAAGCATAGCCCTGTCTGTCATATTGGTCCGTGCTGGCCTTGGACTTGATTCAAAGGTATGAAGTGTAAATTTCTAGTTGTTGACCAGGAATTGTGTTCTTCCAATACTGCAGTTCTTGGGAATCACTGAGCTTTAGACACTATGTGTGACAGTCTCAAGAAGAGAATGGAGTTTATTTCATGCAGGGCGACTCTTCCCAGAAGAGGTCTCATATTTTTTTCTTGGAGTGTTGTGGAATTACTGTCTGGGGACAGCACTAAGAATAAATGCTCCCCATTTCTCTGACAGAGATCTAGGTCATCCTTGTAAATAATGGTCATGAGAGAAAATACTATATTTTTGGTGTGCAAAGCCATATGCTAGTATTTAGGGCTAATTATACCAGCTCAAGAAGCTGTGTGGTACATAAGAGGAGTCTCAAGCATGCTTATTTTAATGCGATTTCTAATGCATGTTTTTGAATGAGGGAATGAATGTTCTTACGGATGAAGATTTTCACTCTGGCCTCTTTATTTAAAAAGTTAATTCAGAGTGTTCAGTCAGCTAGTTTGGGTATTACTGAGCACAGACTCTAGAACATCCTGCCTGAGTTCAAACCTAGCTGCATAACTCACCAATTTCATGATCTTGGGCAACTGACTTTAACTGGTGCATTTTTAGATGAAGATGTCTAAAAATAATGGGGATAATAATATTACCTATATCATAAGGTTGCTATGAGGACTGAAAACACTTAGAACACTGAAATGTTTGTTAAGTAAAACTCATTACCTGGAAAATTCATGATAACCCAGACATGGTCTGAGTACTGAAGAAAAACTATTAATGTCATAATCTCTTCCTGTCTTTACAGGATTATTTTAGCATCTCTATTTGTATATTTCAGGCCCTGAAGAAGTTGAAGGGTGTTTGTGTAAGACTATCCATGGGTCCTTGCCTGGTGGAGGCGTGCACGTCTGCTCTTCTTGCCCACTTCCTAATGGGTTTACCATGGCAATGGGGATTTATACTGGGGTAATGGTTTTTCTTTGTCATATGAAAATAATGCAGGGATGTTGAGGGCTTTCTCTGATTCCATACAAGAGAATCTACAACAAATTTTCTTAAGGATGTCAGAAATTACAACATAGATATTCTAGCATCATCTAAATGTTATAACTTCAAAATATACTGTATATAGAATATCTCCAACTGGGTGCCTCGGTGGCTCAGTCATTAAGCATCTGCCTTCCGCTCAGGTCATGATCCCAGGGTCCTGGGATAGAGCCAGGGAGCCTGCTTCTCTCTCTGTCCCCCCTCCTTCCTGTGTTCCCTCTCTCGCTGTGTCTGTCTCTGCCAAATAAATAAATAGAATCTTTAAAAAACAAACAAACAAAAAACCCTAAACATTTAAAAAAGAAAAAAGAGTATCTCTAACTTTCACAACGATTATGATTTAAACTATTGAAAAAGTAATGGTCTTTTACCTACACCTGATGCCATGCTGGTAAGAGAAATGCCACCTTTCAACCTCAAAGTCTGTGCAAAAGATAATAAATACGTTAACAGTAATCAACCTCTAATGCTGTTTTTCTCCTTCTGATACCAGACAATTATGATTAGGTGGTTCTGCTGTCTCTTCCTTCCACTGACAGTTCTTCAAGTGGTCAAAAGCCATGAGAAGTAAATAAATGTAAAAGTACTTAGTAAGAATTTAGTACTAATAAGTAGGCAAGAAGCAAGAAATTCTTACTTTTTATGGTGGAGACTGTGGAGCTGTACTGCCTGGATTCCAATCTCAGCCCTGTGACTTTCCAGTACATGACCTTTGGCAAGGTCATGAATCCCTCCACATCTCAATCTCCTAATTTGCAGAATGAAGATAAGATTGTTGGATTAAATTAGTTAATATATGTAAAGGACTTAAAATAGTGTTTGGCACCCAGTAACCACCGTATAACATTTTCTGCTGTTAACAGCTCCTACTGGGGTTACTATAGCCAGCACTGCCATTATGGCCTTCTCTAATCCATTGTCTATATTACGTACCAAGTCCCGACAGAAGGTCTAACATCAGTCAGTTCCAATTTAAAAAGTCCACAACTGTGTTTTTCAGCCATCATACCATGAATGTGTGTGTTTACTTTTAAAGGCAGATTCTTGAAACTTAACCCCATGAGGGCTTCCTTACCACCCATAATTATGTATTTTCCAGCAACCTAAGTAGTTCCAGTACAACTTGTTTGTAGCCACACTTGCAAAAAGGGCTCTATAGAGTTTGTGTGTGTGTGAGTGAGTGTGCGCGCGTGTGTGTGTGTGTGTTTCTGGCTTAGTGCTTTGCTACCATTGTAGTTGTTTAAAGTGTAACTTCTAAAACAGTAGAGTTTACTAGAATTTCCACAACAGTAATAGCAATGCATAAAGTGCTATCAACTGTTTGAAGTGCTGCCTACTTAGTTTTGTTTTAGGTGCTGTATCTCCAGCTGTCGTGGTACCCTCAATGCTCCTTTTGCAGGAAGGAGGCTATGGGGTTGAAAAAGGCATTCCGACCTTACTCATGGCTGCTGGCAGCTTCGATGATATTCTGGCTATCACTGGCTTCAACACATGCTTGGGCATGGCCTTTTCCACAGGTAAACTGGTCAGTTCCCAATGAGCTGTTCTCTTGTGCTGTAAAGACATAAATAATGATGTGACAAACTAGGCATATTTGCTTGGTAGTTGAATAAGGCAGACTGAAATAGAGAAAGCAACTCTAAGAGTTAGTTCTATACCCAAAGCGGGGCCAGTAGCTTTCTATTTTATTCCCTTCAACCTCTGGACATGGACTCTCCAAGTGGTCTGGTAAGTGCGTTAGTGGGGGATCCAGAGTAGCCAGGTTTAAGGAAGGATTTGAATGGCTTTTGCAATGAGCCTTCTGGGAAAGTGAAATATTGCAGACTTCACACATAGATGAGTAGGTTTTTCAAAGAGCACAAATGACCTGCAAGCCGTCCAAGCAGAAGGAGCAGCATTCTTCTAAAATAGGAATAGTTTCTGCTCTCTTCTCTTTAACAATTTATGGGCAATAACCACAATGATTTTAATGTGTATCTTATTAGTACTTACAAGTGTCCGATATAGATATATTTTGTGCTAGATAGTAATAAGAAAAGGGCGCAAGGCACTGTTTGTCCCACCCTATTATCAACACTTTTACTCTCCTTTAACATAGCACAAGTTTCTTTTTAATCCGTGTACAAGATTGGGAGATAAGATCTGCAATTCAATATTATTGGCAAAATATAATTGTGGCGTAAGTTTAGTTTCCAAGAATTATGGGAAACACTTTCTTGAAAGGTCATATGTTCTCAGTTTCTCTACCCCCATAGTATCTTCCCAATTACAATTTATGCTGATTACCTAGAACCTCACCTCTTCCCATTGCCCTAACGTTGCCTTTAGACATCCAATCACTAAATTAATCTTACCAAAATATAGTTCTCATAGTGTTACTTTTTGGTACAAGAACCAATGAGGATTTGCTATTACCTATTATATCAAATCTATACTCTTGTCTTTATTTTCATTCTGCTGTATGTGTCCAAACATGTTCTCACTGATCTCCTGGTATGCTTCTTTATTTATTTTGTTATTTTGGTACTCTATTGTTTTCTCTTTCCCAGCTTTATTGAGGTATATGTGACAAATTGTAAGACATTTAAAGCATGTGGTGTGATGCCTAGTATATATGTATACATTGTGAAATGATCCTCTTTTTGAATTAAATAACACTTCCATTACCTCACATATTTACCTTTTGTTGTTGCTGTTGTTGTTGTTGGGAACATTTAAGTTCTACTCTCTTAGCCAATTTCATTTATCCAATATAGTTAACAGTTACCATGTTAAACATTAGATCCTCAGACCTCATTCATCTTACTGTGAAAGTTTGTACCCTTTTACCAGCCTCTCCCCTTTTCCCCTACCCCCTAACCCCTGGCAACCACTTTTCTACTCTCAGTGTCTGAGTTAAACTTTCTGTTTGTTTGCATCTTTGAAACAGTGTTCTCAACTTCAGTTGCACACTAGAATTACCTGGGGAGCTTTTAAAAATACTCATCTGTGGGCACCACCTCAGACCAATTAAATCAGAGCCTTTGGGAATGGAAACCAGGCATCAGAGCAAGAGTTTGCATTAGAACCATAGGGGTTGGAAAGAAGAGAAATTGGGGAGGTGAGGGCAGGCTTACTGGGGTTTTCATAATCTGGGGAGTATGGGCTATGGGTAGTTTAAGAATTTTCCTAGTCAACAATGCTATGTTCTCTCTGCCCTGCTCCACTAAATGTAGTGCTTAGATATTTTGGGTGGGAACTACCTGGAACCTTTTAAAATGTGGATCACAAGCCCTGCCAGGCTTACTGAATCAGAAATTTTAGAGATGGGTCCAAGAAGTCTTTTTTTCTTTCTTAAGCAAATTTACATACCAGAGACTAAAACTAATTAGTTAGTTTCTACACATTTATAGTAAATTATTTACTGTAATTGCTTGAGACATATCACAGCTAGATGCTTCTGACAGTCACACCATCACCTAACAAAGAGCTGCTCTAGCAAAATAAAATTACTACTGAGGTAATTACTTTTTTAAATAAGAGAGATGATTGAAACTATCAGGAAGGAAAAACGGTTGCCCCTCTACCCACCTTAGGTCCATTGGCTGGGGCCCTGTAAATCAGACTGACAAATACAAATTAACAAGAGAAAAGCAGTTTGCCAGCCTGTGCACCAAGCTTACAGAGGAGAGTACTCAGTGATGACTAACTCAAAGGGGTGGTTAGAATTTGGGGGCTTATCTCTATGGCATCTGAGCAAAGAACAATAATTTTGTAGAGAAGTGCAAGGTAAAAGATAAGAACTTAGCTGTTGAAGGCAGCAAATTGTGGAAAGGCAAATTGGAACACTAATGGTAGCTAGGGCTGCTTTTAGCAAAGTTTGTTACACAGATTCCTCTGATGCCATCTTTAGGCTGATAAGAGCCTAAAGTTGTCTCAGCGGTTAACTTCTGCCCCTCCTGGTAGAGGGGAGAAGGACACTTTAAAAAGGTATGTCCTTCTTTTAGGTAAATAGGGGAAGATGGACATCTTTTCTTGATTTTGTTTCTTCTCAGTTGTCTTCTGCTCAAAATAATCCTTATGTGAAAGTGGCCTACCTTGGGATGGCATGTTCTGTTACCCTAAACTACTGTAATGAGAGACCACATAACTAGTTAGTACGTTTTTTCTTAGAACAGTGTGGGAGAAAGGACCTTATGCGTTTGAGCAATTTATTATAATTTTCTGTACAATGTGCTAACAGGTTTTTAAAATTATTCTAAATCTGTTTGCTATGGAAGAAAATAGAGGCTCTACTTACCTATATATTTCTTGTTTTATTGTATTTTGGGGCTTTTGTTAGTTTGATTTTTTTATGTCAAGTTTTTTTTTTTTAATCCCAGTCAATATAAAGTGTAACATTAGCTTCAAGAGTAGAATTTAGGGATTCATCACTTATATACAATGCCCAGTGCTCATGAGAACACATGCCCTCCATAATACCCATGACCCATTTAGCCCATCCCTCATCCACTTTCACTCCAGAAACCCCGTTTGTTCTCTCTAGTTAAAAGTCTGGGGGCACCTGGGTGGCTCAGTGGGTTAAAGCCTCTGCCTTCAGCTCAGGTCATGATCCCAGGGTCCTGGGATCGAGCACCACATCGGACTCTCTGCTCTGCAAGGAGCCTGCTTCCCCCTCTCTCTCTGCCTGCCTCTCTGCCTACTTGTGATCTGTCTGTCAAATAAGTAAATAAAATCTTTAAAAAAAATTTTTCTAAATAATAAAATAAAAGTCTGTTCCTTTTTTTTTTAATCCCTCTCTCTCATTTTTATCCCTATGTTCCTCTGTTTCATTTCTTATTCCACGCATGAGTAAAATCATATGGTATTTGTCTCTATCTAGCTTAGATTAAAACTCTCAAGCTCTATCCATGCCATTGCACATAGCAAGATTTCATTCTTTTTCGTGGCTGAGTAATATTCCATTATTTTACCACCTCTTCTTTATCCATTCATCAGTCAGTGGACATTTGGGCTCCTTCTATAATTTAGTTATTAATGATAACACTGCTATAAACATAGGGGTGCATGTATCCCTTCAAATCATTACTTTTGTATCCTTTGGGTAAACACTCAGGAGTGCAATTGCTAGATCATAGGGTAGTTCTATTTTTAACTTTTTGAGGAATGTCCATACTGTTCTCCAGAGTGACTGCACTAGTTTGCATTCCCACCAACAGTGTAAAAGGGTTCCCCTTTCCCTATATCCTTGCCAACACCTGTTGTTCCATGTATTGTTAATTTTAGCCATTCTGACAGATGTGAGGCAATATCTCATTGTAGTTTTGATTTATAATTTCCTGATAATCAGTGACATTGAGCATCTTTCCATGTGTCTCTTAGCCATCTATTAGTCACTCACTTCTTTGGAGAAGTGTCTATTCATGTCTTCTGCCCATTTCTCAACTGGATTACTTGGGGGAGGTGCTAAGTTTTATAAGTTCTTTATCAATTTTGGATATTAACTCTTTATCAGATATGTCATTTGCTAATATCGTCTCCCATTCTTGAAGGGTGACTTTTAGTTTAGTTGATTATTTCCTTCACTGTGCAGAAGGTTTTTATCTTGATGAAGTCCCAATAGTTCATTTTAGCTTTTGTTTCCCTTGCCTCAGAAGACACATTTGGTAAGAAGTTGCTATGGCCAGGGTCAAAGAGGTTGCTGCCTATGTTCTCTTCTAGGATTCTGATGGTTTCCTGTCTCACATTTAGGTCTTTTATGCATTTTAAGTTTATTTTTGGGTATGGTCTAAGAAAGTGGTCAAGTTTTCCCAACATCATTTGTTGAAGAGACTTTTTTCCACTGGGTATTCTTTCCTGCCTTGTTGAAGATTAGTTGACCATAGAGTTAGGGGTCCATTTCTGAGTTCTCTGTTCTGTTCCATTGATCTAAGTGTCTGTTTTTGTGCCAGGGCCATACTGTCTTGGTGATTATAGCTTTGTAATAGAGATTGAAGTCCAGAATTGTAATGCCTTGAGCTTTGCTTTTCTTTTTCAAGATTGCTTTGGCTATTCAGGGTCTTTAGTGGTTCCATACAAATTGTAGAATTGTTCTAGCTTTGTGAAAAATGGTGGTTGTATTGTCATAGATATTGCGTTAAATATGTATATTGCTTTGGGTAGTATATAAATTTTAACAGTATTTGTTCTTCCAATCCATGAGCTTGGAATGTTTTTCCATTTCTTTGACTTTTCTTTCATTTCTTTCATAAGTGTTCTATAATTTTCAGAGTACAGATACCTCTTTGTTTAAGCTTATTCCTAAGCATCTTAATGGGTTTTGGTGCAATTGTAAAAGGGATTTATTCCTTGATTTCTCTTTCTGCCGCTTCATTACTGGTGTGTAAAAATGCAACAGATTTCTGTATGCTGATTTTGTATCCTGCAACTTTCTGAATTTGTATATCACTTCTAACAATTTTTTGGTGGTCTTTTGGGTTTTCTACATAGAGTATCATGTTGTCTGCAAATAGTGAAAGTTTGAGTTCTTACTTACTGATTTGGATACCTTTTACTTCTTTTTGCTTTTTGATTGCTGAGGCAAGATCTATGCTAAATATGATTGGTGAGAGTGGACACCCCTGGATTGTTCCTGACTGTAAAGGAAAAGCTCTCAGTTTTCCCCATTGAGAATGATATTTGTGGTGGATCTTTTGTATATGGCCTTTATGATATTGAGGTATATTCCCTCTATCTCTATTTTGTTGAGCATTTTTGTCAAGAATGGATGCTGTACTTTGTCCAATTTTTTTCTGCATCTATTGAGAGGATCATATGGCTTTTATCCTTTCTTTTCTTAACACGGTGTATCATGTTGACTGATTTGTGAATATTGAACCACCCTTACAACACAGGAATAAATCCTACTTAATCGTGGTGAATTATTCTTTTACTGTACTATAGGGTTCCCTTTGCTAGCATCTTGTTGAGAATTTTTGCATCCATGTTCATCAGTGATATGGACCTATAAGTCTCTTTTTTAGTGTGGTCTTTGTCTGGTTTGGAGGTCAAGGTAATGTTGGTCTCATATCATGAGTCTGGAAGTATTCTTTCCGTTTCTACTTTTTGGAACAATTTGAGAAGAATACATATTAAGTCTTCTCTAAATGTTTGATAGAATTCCCCTGGAAAGGCATCTGGCCCTGGATTCTTGTTTGTTGGGAGATTTTTACAGTCAAATGCTCTACCACTGAGCTATACCCCCAGTTGGGAGATTTTTGATTCCTGATTCAATTTCTTTTCTGGTTATTGATCTTCCTGTTTTGGTTTTGGTAGTTTATATGTCTCTAGGAATTTGCCCATTTCTTCCAGATTGCCCAATTTGTTGGCATATAATTTTTCATAATATTCTTTTATAATTACTGGTGTTTCTATGATGTTGGTTGTGATCTCCCTTCTCTCATTTGTGGTTTTATTTATTTGGGCCTTTTCTCCTTTTTTTTTTTTTTTTTCAATAAGTATGGTTAGGAGTTTATTGGTTTTATTAATTTTTTCAAAAAACCAGCTCCTGGTTTCATTGATCTGTTCTACTGGGGTTTTTTGTTTGTTTCTTTCTATATCATTTATTTCTGCTTTAATCTATATTATTTCCCTTCTTCTGGCTTTAGGCTTCATTTGTTGTTCTTTTTCTAGCTCCTTTAGTTGTAAGGTTAGATTGTATATTTGAGATTTTTCTTGCTTCTCTAGGTAGGCCTGTATTGCTATCTACTTCCCTTTATGACTGCTTTTGCAGCATCCCAAAGGTTTTGGAGTGTCATGTTTTCATTATCATTTGTTTCCATATATTTTTTATTTTTTTCTTTAATTTTCCTGGTTGCCTCATTCATTCCTTAGTAGGATGTTCTTTTTTCCCCCCAAGATTTGATTTATTGATTTATAGAGAGAGTGAGCAGGGGAAGGGGCAAAGGGAGAGAAAGAATCTCAAGCGGACTACACCCAGAGTGTGGAGCCCAGTACAGGACTCAGTTTCACAACACTGAGATCATGACCTGAGCTGAAATCAAGAGTCAAACCCTTAAATGACTGAGCCACCAAGGTGCCCCTTGTAGAGTGTTCTATAACCTCCATGTATTTGTCGTCTTTCCAAATTTTTTCTTGTGGTCGACTTCAAGTTTCATAGTGTTGTGGTCAGAAAATATGCACGGTATTATCTTAGTCTTTTTGTACTTTTTGAGGCCTGATTTGTGACCTGGAGAATGTCCCGTGTGCACTTGAAAAGATTGTGCATTCTGCTTTAGAATGAAATGTTCTGAATGTATCTGTTAAGTCCATCTAATGTAGTGTGGCATTCAAAGCCATTGTTTCCTTGTTGATTTTCTGCTTCAGTGATCTGTCCATTGATGTAACTGGGGTTTTAAAGTCCCTTAGTATTATTGTATTATTATCAATGAGTCATATTATGATACTTAAAGAGGCTATGCAACAAATAAAGACTCTTCTGGAAGCAATTTAAAAAATAATTTGTTTTCAGACTTCTAGAAATAACTTTTGAGGGATACCTGGGTGGTCAGACAGTTAAGCAGCTGCCTTTGGCTCAGGTCATGATCTCAGGTGCCTTGGATGGAGCCCTGCATTGGGCGCCCTGCTCAGCAGAGAGCCTGCTTCTCCCTCCCCTTCTCCCCTATTTCCTGCTCATACTCTACTCTTTCTCTCTATCTCAAATAAATAAAGAAAATCTTTTAAAAGAAAAAAAAATAACTTTTGTGAAAGAATAAATCCCCTATACTCACTATAGTAAGAAAAGATTCTTGGGGCTCCTGGCCGGCTCATTTGGAAGGGCATGTGACTCCTGATCTTGGGGTTGTGAGTTCAAGCCCTACATTGGGTGTAGAAATTACAAATAAATAAATAAATAAATAAATAAATAAATAAAACTAAAAAAGAAAAAGATTTTTTATTTTGATTGCCAGATTTTTAAGATACTATATTCTATACATATCAGAGCTACTAAAATCAATATATATTATTAGTAAAAAAAAATTAGGCTCTTAAATGGCAATTTGAAAAGTAGATATGTCTTCTCACCTAGACTTTGCCTATTGTAAAGTAAAACAAATTAGCTCTGACTCATCAATTTTATCTTTCATATTTTCTTAGGCCCTTTAAGTAAATTTTTATTGAAGTGGATAAACAAAAAAGTACAGAAATCATATCTTTTGCCTGTCTTGAAATTTATCTTCAATAATATGCATAGCTTTCATATAATATAGGTCTATTTTATTAAACATTTTAAGTCACATATATTTAAGAATGTGGAGAACAGGAAATATCTATATAATTTTCCTTCTATGTAATTAGATGCTTTATGTTGATGATTAAAGTCTAAGTATTTATGGATTTAGAGTTCTGTCTAAAGTTTTTTCTTTTTATATGTTTTTAAGGTTCCACAGTTTTTAACGTTCTCAGAGGAATCTTAGAAGTGGTAATTGGTGTGGCAGCTGGATCTCTTCTTGGATTTTTTATCCAGTACTTTCCAAGCAGTGACCAGGTAAAATAAATAATCTATGGGAAAGTAGTCTTTAAAATGTCATTGGAAAACATTCTGGAATAGTCCCCTGAAAGCCAATGTGAAAAATATAATTTAGAAATGGCTCCCCATTCTAAAACTGCTTATTGCCAAATCAGTCCACCCAAGAGATTTATAAAGAGGGCTAGATACACATTTGACCCTTGAACAATGTAGGGATTAGGGGCACAGACCCCCTATATGGTAAAAAATCCATGTATAACTTTTGAGTCCCCCAAAATTTAACTACTAATAGCCCACTGTTGACAAGAAGCCTTTCTGATAACATAAACAGTTGATTAATACATATTTTGCATGTCGTATGTATTATACACTGTGTTCTTACAATAAAGTAAGCTAGAGAAAAGAAAATATTATTAAGAAAATCCTAAGGCTTCATTGGAGAAGTGTCTGTTCATATCTTCTGCCCATTCTTTCTCAAACTCAACACACACAAAACAGATAATCATGTCAACAAAGTGGGCAAAAGATATGAACAGACACTTCTCCAATGAAGACATATAAATGGCTATCAGATGCATGAAAAAATGTTCATCATCACTAGCCATCAGGGAGATTGAAATTAAAACCACATTGAGATACCACCTTACACCAGTTAGAATGGCCAAAATTAGCAAGACAGGAAAAAACGTGTGTTGGAGAGGATGTGGAGAAAGGGGAACCCTATTACACTGTTGGTGGAAATGCAAGTTGGTGCAACCACTTTGGAAAACAGTGTGGAGATTCCTCAAGAAATTAAAAATAGAACTTCCCTATGACCCTGCAATTGCACTACTGGGTATTTACCCCAAAGATACAGATGTAGTGAAAAGAAGGGCCATCTGTACCCCAATGTTCATAGCAGCAATGGCCATGGTCGGCAAACTGTGGAAAAAACCAAGATGCCTTCAAAGGATGAATGGATAAGGAAGATGTGGTCCATATACACTATGGAGTATTATGCCTCCATCAGTAAGGATGAATACCCAACTTTTGTAGCAACATGGACAAGACTGGAAGAGATTATGCTGAGTGAAATAAGTCAAGCAGAGAGAGTCAATTATCATATGGTTTCACTTATTTGTGGAGCATAACAAATAACATGGAGGACATAGGGAGATGGAGAGGAGAAGGGAGTTGAGGGAAACTGGAAGGGGAGGTGAACCATGAGAGACTATGGACTCTGAAAAACAATCTGAGGGTTTTGAAGGGGCGGGGAGTGGGAGATTGGGGGAGCCAGGTGGTGGGTATTAGAGAGGGCACGGATTGCATGGAGCACTGGGTGTGGTGCATAAACAATGAATTCTGTTACGCTGAAAAGAAAAAAAAAATTAAAAAGAAAGAAAGAAAATCGTAAGGAAGAGGGGCGCCTGGGTGGCTCAGTGGGTTAAAGCCTCTGCCTTTGGCTCAGGTCATGACCCCAGGGTCCTGGGATTGAGCCCCTCATCCGGCTCTCTGCTTGGCAGGGAGCCTGTCTCCTCCTCTCTCTCTACCTGCCTCTCTGCCTACTTGTGATCTCTGTCAAATAAATAAATAAAATCTTTAAAAAAAAAAAAAAGAAAAGACAATCATAAGGAAGAGAAAATACACTTCCAGTACTGTATTGATAAAAAAACATCTGCATGTAAGTGGACCTATTGCAGCTTAAACCTGTGTTGTTAAACATTAACTGTATAAGTTTTTAATACAACCCTAAAATTTTTTCCTCTAATTTATATTCGGTAAACCTTAAATTTCACTGAAGAATAAATAACACCAATTTCCAAATATGTAAGCCATTTTTATTGTTTCTATTTTTTATTTTACTATTATAATGTTCAAGTAATCAAAATGTAAAATGACTTTTGGGCCCCCTTTTTTAGTATTAGCATACCCTAGATTCTAATACCATCAAATACCTAAACCTTAACATCTCCTTATAGTATCATCCAATATTTCTTACCAAGGAGATCAAAGTTCTTTGTTATACACAATGACTTCTTAATATTACAGAGTTCTTTTTGTTTTGTTTTCTTTTACCCTCCTAAGTCTCTTGGGATAAACGTATAAAAATCTTGTTTGTTTCCTATAAGAAATGGCATTATTTTGAGATTTTAGGGCATTTTAAATGGAATTAGAAATTTAACTAAAGTAGAATGTGAAGAACATTAATATTTCCATTAGCAGAAGGTATGCTGATTTGAATTTTTGCTATGCTCCAAAAAATTCCAACTAAAATTGTAAAAGATTTTATGAATGCATAAAAGAAAATCATGGGATTTTCTAATTATACAACAAAATAAAGAGAAAAATAATGACTTACTCTTTGTTGCTTACTCTATATAAAATGAGAGGTAAGTACAGTAAAGTGCCATTCCATTCAATATGGCAGCCACTAGCTAGTTACATGTGGCTATAGCAGATAGAGAACATTCCAGTGGAGCATATATAGAAATTTCCATCATCACTGACTGTTCTTTTGGAAAGCATTGATCCATTGCAAGCATATAAATCTATGCAATCTACTGTAAACCACATAAGACCCATGAAGCAAGTACTATTAATATGATCTTTTTGCTGATGAGGAAATTGAGATTCAGGAAGAAGTTGAAAAAGTTCACATAGCTGGAAAGCAACAGAGCTGGGAATGAACTCTGGTAGTTCTCTACCAGAGCCTGCATGCCTCCAAATCAAGTACTTGTAAAGACCCGCTTGCCTTCTAAAGTGATCAAGAAGCTTGGACCATGACAACATTTTTCTAGATAGGTTTCCTAAGGCAAGGGAAACAAAAGCAAAAATAAGCTATTGGAACAACATCAAAATAAAAGGCTTTTGCATAATGAAGGAAACCATCAACAAAACTAAAAGACAACCTACTGAATGAGAGAAGATATTTGCAAATGATATAGCCAATAGGGCTTAGTATCCAAAAAATATAAAGAACTTATACAATTCAAAAAAAAAAAAAAAACTTTATCAAAAAAAAAAAAGAACTTTTACAACTCATCACCAAAAGAACACAAATAATCCAATTAAAAAGGGGCAGAGTACCTGAATAGATATTTTCCAAAAGAAGACATACAGATGGACAACAGACACATGAAAAGATGCTCATCATTACTTATCATCAAGGAAATGCTAATCAAAACCACAATAAAACATTACCTTACACCTGTCAGAATGGCTAAAATAAAAAAGACAAGAAATAACAAGTGTTGACAAGGCTACAGAGAAAAAGAAACCCTTGAGCACCATTGGTGGGAATGTAAATTGGTACAGACACTATGGAAAACATTATGGAGGTTCCTCAAAAAATTAAATATAGGAATACCAGATGACCCAGTAATTCTACTACTGGATATTAACTCAAAGAAAACACTAATTTGAAAAGACTATGCACCCCTGTGTTTACCACAGCATTATTTACAATAGCCAAGATATGGAAGCAACATAAGTGTCCATTGACAGATGAATGGAAAAGGAAGGTGTGGTATGTATACAATGGAATGTTGAGCAGCCATAAAAAAGGTTGAGATCTTGCCATTTGCAACTACATGGATGGCTCTAGAGGGTATTATGCTAAGTGAAATAAATCAGACTGAGAAAGACAAATAGCCTATGATTTTACTCATATGTGGAATCTAAAAGCAAAACAAATGAATAAACAAAAAGCAGAATCAGAACTGTAAATACAGAGAACAAACTGTTGGTTGCCAGAGGGGTGGGGGAAGGAGAAATGGGAAAAAAAGAGTGAAGGGGAACAGAAGTTACCTGCCTTCAGAAATGGAATAAGTCATGGGAATAAGAGGCATGGCACAGGGAATATAGTCAGTGATACTGTAATAGCATTGTGTGGTGACAGCTGACAGCTATGCTTGTAAGCATAGCACACCATAGAGAGAAGTGAATTACTGTGTTGTACACCTGAAACTAATGTAACATTGTGTGTCAACTACACTCAAAAAAATTAAAAATAATTTTAAAATTTAAAAAAAGTGATGAGAAGTTTAAAAGGCTGATGAGAGAAAAGTAAAGGAAGAGAGGTGCGCATTTCTTTGAACTTTAACAACAACAAAAAAACTACTCTCAATCTATAGCCACTTAAAGCTTCTCGATTTTGAAGGGTTTAGAAAGAAAAATCAGGAGAGCATCACAATGAAGAGTCAAGAGACTAAAAATAATAGAGATATCACATCTATAACCTTCACAAAAACCCTGTAACATAACTGCTTTCAGGGAGGAGGAAACAAAGCTTGAAGAAGTTAGGTAATGGGAGCCCTCCATACGCTACGGGTGTAAAAGAGCTGGAATTCTAACTCTGGTCTGTCGGGCTCCAAAGCCCATGCACTTTTTTCTGCTGTTGCATTCAGCCCTCTGAAATTCCATTTTTGATAACTGCAGAGGAAGGTAAATGGCGTTCCTGAAAGAGGAACCGGCATCTGTACATGTGCCAACTCTACCTTCATTAAGGAAAAGATAGCAAATGTTATGGCGTGCATTTATGGGCACGGACAGACATTTTTATTTCCCACAAAGTCCTGAATATGGAAAAATCAATCATTAAAAAATCAGCTATATGAAA
>NW_019154087.1:27082684-27093068 GCF_002288905.1 Enhydra lutris kenyoni
CTGAAGTAGTCTCAGCCTGCTACTTCTCCGCCATCTTGACTCCTCCCCCTGGTTTATCTATAATTTGATATCTTTACTTAAAATACATCATGGTCATATTTCCACGCTGCCCTCCTTATTCTTTGTAAGGGCTACAGAGTATTATATTGTGTGCTGTATTATAATTAACCAGTCTCATATTAACAGATATTTGGATTGTTCCTGGTTTTCTGCTAATATAAAAACTGTTTGAATAAAATATCCTACCATATTTTTTATATCCTGCCATGTAAAATATCCTGCCATATTTTATAAACTCTAAGACATCATCAGGTATAAAAAGCACCATTATTTGACCATGCCACCAAGAATTTTACATGCCACCAAAAATGAAAAACAATGCTGTTTTTAAACTATGATATGACATCCTAATTTCAGAAATGAGAAATTGGGGGAAAATCAACAAAATATAATATACTTTTTCTACAGGATAAATTTCTAGGAACACAATTCCTCTATGAAAGAAAATGCACATTGATGCTTTTAATAATATCAGTTTACCCTTTTAAAAGACTGCACCAATTTGTATTCTCACCAACAGTGTGTTACTATGATCTGTTTTTCTTTCTTTAAATTTATTTTTTCATTTAACCTCAGTTAATTAACATTTATTCTATTATTAGTTTCAGAGGTAGTGTTCAGTGATTCATCAATGTTATATAATACTCAGTTCACATTATATCACATGTCCTCCTTAATGTCCATCACCCACTTACCCCATTCTCCCAGCTCCTCTCCTCCAGCAGCCCTCAGTTTGTTCCCTATAGTTAAGAGTCTCTTATGGTTTGTCTCCCTTTCTGATTTGTCTTGTTTTATTTTTCCTTCCCTTCCCCTGTGATCCTCTGTTTTCTTTCTTAAATTCCACATATGAGTAGGGTCATATGCTAATTGTCTTTCTCTAATTGCCCTAGTTCACTTAGCATAATACCTTCTAGTTCCATCCATGTCATTGCAGATGGCAAGATTTCATTCTTTTTGATGGCAGTGTAATATTCCATTATATATGTTTATGTAATATATACCACATCTTTTTTATCCAGTCATCTGTTGGTGGATATCTGAGCTCTTTCCTTAGTTTAGCTATTGTGGACATTGCCGCTGTAAACATTGGGGTGCAGGTGCCTCTTCGGATCACTACATTTGTATCTTTGTGTTAAATACCCCGTAATGCAATTTCTGGATCATAGGGTAGCTCTATTTTCAACTTTTTGAGGAACTTCCACACTGTTTTCCAGAGTGGCTGCACTGTTGCATTCCCACCAACAGTGTAAGAGGGTTCCCCTTTCTCCACATTCTCACTGACATCTGTCTTTTCCTGATTTGTTAATTTTAGCCATTCTGATCACTGTGTGTGGTATCTCATTGTGGTTTTGATTAGTATTTCCCTAATGCTGAGTGATATGGAGCATTTTTTCAGCTGTCTGTTGGCCATGTGTATGTCTTCTTTGGAGAAATGTCTCTTCATGTCTTTTGCCCATTTCTTGATTGGATTATTTGTTCTTTGGGTGGTGAGTTTGGTAAGTTCTTTATAGATTTTGGATACTAGCCCTTTATCTGATATGCCATTTGCAAATATCTTTTCCCATTCTGTCAGTTGTCTTTCGGTTTTGTCAACTATTTCCTTTGCTGTGCAGAAGCTTTTCAACTTGATGAAGTCCCAATAGGTCATTGCCTTTGTTTCCCGAGCCTCTGGAGACATGTCTAGCAAGAAGTTTCAATGACTGAGGTCACAGAAGTTGCTGCCTGTTCTCCTCTAGGATTTTGATGGATTCCTGTCTCACATTTAGGTCATTCATCCATTTTGAGTCTATTTTTGTATATGGTGTAAGAAAATAGTCCACTTTTATTCTTCTGCATGTGGCTGTCCAGTTTTCCCAACACCATTTTTTGAAGAGACTGTCTTTTTTCCATTGGATATTCTTTCCTGCTTTGTTGAAGATTAGTTGACCATACACTTGAGGGTCCATTTCTGGGTTCTCTATTTTGTTCCATTGATCTAGGTGTCTGTTTTTGTGCCAGTACCATAACTGTTTTGATAACTACAGCTTTGTAATAGAGCTTGAAGTCCAGAATTGTGAGGCCACCAGCTTTAGTTTTCTTTTTCAATATTCATTTGGTCTTTTCTGGTCCCATACAAATTTTAGGATTATTTGTTCCAGCTCTATGAAAAAAGCTGATGGTATTTTGATAGAGATTGCAATGAATGTATAGACTATTCTAGGTAGCATAGACATTTAACAATATTTGTTCTTCCAATCCATGAACATGGGACGTTTTTCCATTTCTTTGTGTCTTCCTCAATTTCTTTCATAAATGGGCTGCAGTGTTCAGAGTACAGATCCTTTGACTTTTTGGTTAGGTTTATTCCTAGGTATCTTATGGTTTTTGGTGCAATTGTAAGTGGGATTGACCCCTTAATTTATCTTTCTTCTGTCTCGTTGTTAGTTGTATAGAAATGCAACAGATTTCTGTGTGTTCATTTTTATATCTGGCCACTTTGCTGAATTCCTATATGAGTTCTAGCAATTTGGGGATGGAATTTTTTGAGTTCTCTACATAGCATATCATGTCATCTGTAAAGAGTGAGAGTTTGACTTCTTTGCCAATCAGGTGCCTTTTATTTCTTTTTGTTGCCTGATTGCTGAGGCTAGAGCTTCTAGTATGTCTATGTTGAACAACAGTGGTGATAGTGGACATTCCTATTGTGTTCCTGACCTTAGGGGAAAAGTTCTCAGCTTTCCCCCAATAAGAAAGATATTTGCTATGGGCTTTCCATAGATGGCTTTTATGATATTGAGGTCTGTTCCTTCTATTCCCTACACTGTGAAGAGTGTTAAGAAAGAATGCTGTACTTTGTCAGATGCTTTTTCTGGATCTATTGATTAGATCATATGATTCTTATCCTTTCTTTTATTAATGTAGTGTATCACATTAATTGATTTGCAGATGTTATACTACCCTTGCAGCCCAGGAATAAATCCCACTTGGTTGTGGTTCTTTCTGTAACTCCAGGATCCTGAGACCACACTGTCTCACCTAGGATTCCACCCCATTTCACCACCTGAGTGCCTTTCAGGTGGGGACATGAGAACATCCCTCACCACAGAAGACTTCTAAAAGTTCTGATTTTGCACTCCATGCTATATCACTTTCCTGTAGCCAGCCTATGGAGGCTCCCTTCCCCTGGGGTTTATCTTCTGATATATCGTCTCTGATTCACTTCTTCATACCTCCTATCTTGCAGAAAGTGGTAGCTTTTCCATTTGTAGAATTGCAGCAATTCTTTTCTTAGATTGCCAGTTGAGTTTACAGGTGTTCAGGATGATTTGATAGCTATCGAGCTGAATTCCTGGGACCAGACAAAATTAAGGTCTCCTACTCCTCCACCATCTTCCTCCTATCTCCCAGGGATCTATTTTTCTGAAGAAATTATTAAAAATCAGATATTTTGCTAACCTGAGAGGTGAAAAATGTATCTCATTATTGATTTGATTTACATTTTTTTTTTGAGAGAAGCTAATTGTCTTTTCCTTTGCTTACTAACCAATTTGTTCAAAAGTTTGTGTCCATTTTTAAAAGATTGTTTTGGTTTTTCTTACTGATTTTCAAAATTATTAAGATTATTTCTCCATATGTAAAATGGAAATTAGCTGGTGGCCATTCACTAATTTTAATTTCAAGTTACATTTTTGTAGATTTGAACTTGACAGAAGCAAATGCTGTTCTATTTAATGAAGAAATTAGATGTAGCTGACCTAACTAAATGCAGATATATCATTTTGGACAACCTGGAAACAACTGTTCAAAGTGGCTAAACTTAAAATAATCCCATATGGAAAAATATGTGAGGGTTATAAAGCTTGAAGTTAGGTATATATTCAAATTCAGTTGAATGAATCTCTGTAGAGGTATACTAGAGACTTAATTTCCTTGTGAGCAAAGAACACTCAGATGGGAGGCTCTCACTCTACAAGGAAGTGATTACAAAGTTAGGACAAGTATAACTGAATGGTCTTGCTTCAGAGGAGAGAGGGATGTTAGGGACTGCCTGGAGCATTGTCTAGAGAAGGGTATTGAGGCCATGAGAAAGATAGCACAGATGGATGGGCTTCAGAGGAATGGAGAAAGTCCACATATGGAGAAATCATATAGTATTTGTCTCTGACTGACTTATCTAGCTTAGCATAGCACTACTCTGTAACTCCATCCATGTCATTGGAAATGGCAAGATTTCATTCTTTTTGATGGCTTTGTAATATTCCATTATATATATATTCCACCTCTTCTTTAGCCATTCATCAGTCAATGGACATTTGGGCTCTTTCTATAATTTGCTATCATTGATAATGCTGCTATAAACATCGTGGTGCGTGTATCCCTTCAAATCAATATTTCTGTACCGTTTGGGTAAACACCCAGTAGTACAATTGCTGGGTCATAGGGTAGTTCTATTTTTAACTTTTTGAGGAATGTCCATACTGTTATCCAGTGTGGCTGCACCAGTTTGCATTCCCACCAACAGCATAAGAGGTTTCCCCTTTCTCCACATCCTTGCCAACACCTGTTGTTTCATGTATTGTTAATTTTAGCCATTCTGACAGGTGTGAGATGATATCTTGTTTTTTTGATTTGTATTTTCCTGATGATCAGTGACATTGAGCATCTTTTCATATGTCTCTTAGCCATCTGTATGTCTTCTTAGGAAAAATGTCTGTTCATATCTTCTGCCCATTTTTTAATAAAATTTTATTGCCAATCTGTATAGTTCTATGCTAGGCACTAAGTGGATATTCTCATTTATTTTCAAGCACAAAAAATTTAAAAGTATTACCATTTCCATTTTATAGAGACTATAAATCAGAAAGACATAAAAAAAAAACCAACATGTTCAAGGTCACAAAATTAGAAAGTGGCACTGAGATTCAAGTCAGGTTTACCTGACTGCAGAGTGTACTACTCTGTAATACAACTGCAGCATTCTTGTGCAGGACACATTTTCGTATTTTGACATCTATTTGAAAACACATACCAAGTGTATTAAAAACACATTGCTATGCTTTGCAATTTAAAATTAAGTCTCTGGGGGTGCCTGGGTGGCTCAGTGGGTTAAAGCCTCTGCCTTTGGCTCGGGTCATGATCCTGGGGTCCTGGGATTGAGCCCCACATCGGGCTCTCTGCTCAGCGGGGAGTCTGCTTCCTCCCCTCTCTCTGCCTGCCTCTCAGCCTCCTTGTGATCTCTGTCAAATAAATAAATAAATAAATCTTAAAAAATAAAAAAATAATAAAATTAAGTCTCTGAATTCATAAATGATAGGATAAAAAAATAATGAAAAGGAGCCATAGCATTTGGGATAGAGTATAAAAGAGTAGTTTTAGCAACAGGGAAATCAAGGTGGAGGCTAATGCCTATGGTAAGTGTGTCTCAGCTGTGGGCATATAGAGACAAAGCAGGGAAAGGGAAACTTTGATGAGTTCTAGTCACATTACTCTTCTGAAAACTATAATATGGATAATAAAGAAAAGATTGTTATAAGCCAAAACGCAGTGTCTGTTCGTCTGCAATTGACATAGTTTTGCCAGGATTGCCTGAAGCCCAGCTGATTATGTAGGTAAGTGTAATCTCACAACCCAGTAAAAGAGCTAGGTACTTTTTTTTTTAAATATTTACCTCAAATACACTCACTTTTTGAAAGTCTCTGTCATGTCCCCCCTATCTATTTTCAAATACAGTGCTGCTTCTGATGAACTTTTGTAGTTGTGGCATAGTTTTCTGACATATTTTGAATCTCCTGAATCTTGAAATGTTCTTCTGTCTGAGAAGGGAAGTATCAGCTTAAATAGATATTGAAGTCATAATAAAACCTCCGTTTCTGCTAATTTTCTCCTTTTGTTTATCCTTGAAAGTGATTTATGTTCTTAAAGATTCTTACTCCTAGTGCAAAGGGATGTGTAAAGTAGCCTTACATCTCAGGCTGATTTCATGAGTGTTCAGAGTGTTCTGGTAGATATTTAGCTCATTTTAGGGGACCGGTTGAAACAGGGTCTCCTCCTTCTCCACCATCTTGCCCCTCCTGGCTCTAACGTAACCTTAACATTAAGTGTGGATAACATAGTCTTCATTACCCTGTTCTCTTTTACACTTAGCCTATTTGATGACTCCATGACTCCATTTTCTTTATAAGCACATACATTTTAGTTTTGAAGTTATGAAAAAGCATTAAGAAGATACATTTTTACTCATCTCCCATTTTTAAGTTTTAGAGTATATACGCACATGTCTGATATTCAAATAGTCTAAAGTATTACAATAATAAAACAAATGGTGGCCTTTGCCTACAGTTTAGAAATAAAGACAATTTGATAGGGAAAACTTTTTAGGCCATCTGCTTTCATTGGAGTTCTGAGTATGTGTATATATGAGTTCTGAGTATTTTTGAGGCCTTCCCTTAAATAATCAGTCATGGCAACAAAAGGCTAAGTAACCTAAGATTAATAGAGTCAATATTTGTTCTTCATTAACATGGATACCAACTGAAGTCTGAGCTTTAGCTATGGTATACTCTAAAAACTAAATTAAAGATGGAAATGTGGTGACTGGACCTCAGTTTTGGTAGAACTAGTCATTGTCACTAAATGATAAAGGATCTTGGATGTTATAGAAAACTCTCATTTTAAAGATGAGAATGACGTGATAAGGGCCTTGCAATTTAACTGGTGGCAGAATTTGAAGCTAAGTCATTTTCTGATTCCTTATGATATGAAAACCTAACTCTTTGCATGATATAGGAATAGAACTGTATAACTAAATCAACCAAGTCCCTCGCATTTGCACTCTGCCTTTCAACATTTTTAAGCCAAGAAGAAACAGAATCTTTACCCTAATAAACATATCAGAACTAATTTTTAAAAAATAAAGAAAATAGAGACACAATATAATCCTCCTTTGTTAAACTGTTGAAAATAGATATGGAAAACCAGATCATCAAAGATGTGTAACTTTAAGAGCAAAAGTCCTGTCCAAAAATATAGATTCTTATTAGTTGATTGGAAAAATCTCTTCAGTATAAATTTTTAGAGACTGTAATGGGCACTGCTAAATTGCCCTCCAAAAAAAGCACTACCAGTTTGTTCTACCAATTAGTGAGAGTTTCCTTACATCACAGATACTTGACATTATAAAAAACTTTTTAGTATTTTTTCTAATATAGTGCCCCCCAAATGTGTCATATCATTTTAATTGCATTTCACTGGTTACTGAATGTTAGCATCTTCTGTTTTTTTGGCCATTTGTGTTGCTTTCAGCTGTGAATTACTTGTAATGTATGCATTTCCCATTTTTCTATTGGGTTCTATGTCTTTTTCTTATTGGTTGGATATTGCTCCTTATTCTGTTACACACAGTGCAGATATTTTCTCCCGGTTTGTCATCTTGTTGTTCTTTATGTGCTTATGGTTTGTTTTGCCACACAACATTTTAGTTTTGCTATAGTCAATTGTGTCCCTCTTTTTTTAGGGTTTTTGCAAAATGTGGTATAAAGTTCATACTTATATCAGTTAGGATCTTATCAGGAAAGGGAAATCACATAGTTTAAAATATAAGTTTATAATTATAAAATATAAGTTTATAATTGACCAAACCAGGGGATCAGATAACAAGGGATTGGCTTCTGAGAGGTAAAAGACGCCTGGCAAATATAGGAATAGCAGCTATAAACAGCAAACGCTGAGATTGAGCCATCCACTTACACCACCCTACTCCACCCCACCTACTCCCCAGGCCTCAGAATCCAGATCTTGGTAGAAAGCCTTTGTTCTGGGGTGCCTGGGTGGCTCAGTGGGTTAAGCCTCTGCCTTCGGCTCAGGTCATGATCTCAGGATCCTGGGATCAAGCCCTGCGTAGGGCTCTCTGCTGAGCAGGGAGCCTGCTTCCCCCCCACACCCAGCCCCCTCCTCTCTGCCTACTTGTGATCTCTCTCTGTCAAATAAATAAATAAAATCTTGAAAAAAAAAAAAAAAAAGAAAGAAAGAAAGCCTTTCTTCACTGGATGGTAGAGAAGACACCCATGGTGTCCTGTCTGGACAATTTGCTGGAAATATATATTCCAGATTTGCAGGAAATTCACCCTCCAGTGTGCATGGGGAGGTATTTTGCCCAAGGGATTTGGCTATGAAACTCCCTTAGGGTAAGCTTAGGGCCGCTGCTGGCCACTGGGTGCTACTAGCTGCCATGCACTGCTGGAGCCCAGCACTGTGGAAACCATCTGTATACTAAAGAAACCCGAGTGTGCTATAGGATCCTGCAGAGAGGAGCCCAGGAAATCAGGAAGAGCTTCTTCCTTGTGATAGCTCTTCAGCACCCTCTACTGACAAAATTTAGTGATGCCACGTAGCAAAGGAGAAATATTTATTTTTATTTTTTTTTTTTTTAAAGATTATTTATTTATTTGACAGACAGAAATCACAAGTAGGCAGAGAGGCAGACAGAGAGAGAGGAGGAAGCAGGCTCCCCGCCAAGCAGAGAGCCCGATGCGGGACTCGATCCCAGGACCCTGAGATCATGACCTGAGCCAAAAGCAGAGGCTCAACCCCCTGAGCCACCCAGGCGCCCCAAAGGAGAAATATTTAAAGGCCTCAACTTCATTTTCTCTGGAGCAACAATGAAATGTGGATTTGGAGCCAAGGAGTAATAAAATAATAACCACAGCACTTTACTATACATGAATTATATTTTTGTGCATGATTTGGATAACCTTAAACTTTTTTATAAAGATAAAATTGGAAACAACATAAAGGCCCATCAATAAAGAAATGATTGAATATGCTGATAATTTCATACCACAGATTACTATAGAGCAAAAATTAGATGTGTATCTAGACATATTTACTGCTATTATAAGATCTCTGAATGATATTGCTGAATGAAAATTAACAAAATTTTAAACTATAAAGTAATACTAAGTATTACATATATACACACACATATCACATATTCAGAAGTAGAAATCCTCATAAGATTATTTTATTAGATTCTTATAATTAGCATAATTTATAAACCAACTCTAAAGCACCTCATATAATAACTTTGTTAGAAAGATCTTCATATAATTTTCTGTTCTCTTATTTCTGTTCTCTTGTTTATAAATGTCAGAGAAATAAAGCCTATCTCAGGTCAAATTGACTCAAATTTCAAATTAGTAAAATTCTTAGAACTTGTAACTTCATATAATAAAAATCTGTGGGGGGGGGTTGTTTCTTTTAGGCAGAGGTTGAAAAAATTATTGCAGGTGCCTGGTACATTTTTCAGCCCCTTCTCTTCGGACTGATTGGAGCAGAAGTATCTATTGCATCTCTCAGACCAGAAACTGTAGGTAAGAATTTCAAAATAGTACATTTGCTAAAATCAACTTTTATATTCAGTGGAATACCTTCAGTAGGTATAGTTATTATCATAATTGTATAAAAAGTTAATAATAATCTAAGTCTCTTAGAGCAGTTGGCCAGAAAATAATTCTTTTCAATCTCAGGCATAAATTTTATACCTTTAATGTTATTCCTTGTAAAGAAAAGTAACACTACTAACCACTATCCAGAAGATGCAGGTCTTAAAATTTTTTTCCAAGGATAAAAATGTTCAATTAGACTTGTTTTGATCAAGGGCCAGAATTATTCATCAGTTCTATAATATATATCCATGGAACAAAAATGTTTGTTCATTCATTCATTCATTTATTTATTCATACATTCTAAAGTCATCGTATTAAAACTTTTGATTTCATAACACTGCACTTAAAAATTTATTTGTGCACATACACTCATTATTTCCTCCATTCCATTCATTCCATATTCTTCTATCTTTACTGGGAATCCCATCTCCCACTACCTCCTTCAGGACCTCATACATAGATTCTTCCCCTATTCTCATGTCACAGTTTTCTCCTCTTCATAATTTAAATAAGTTCTAATCTCTCCTGTCTTAAAATAATGTCTTTCCATTCCAATACATGCTACAACGTGGATGAACCTGGAGGACATTTGTCACCAAAAGACAAATACTGTGTGATTCCACCTATATGAGGTATCCAGGTAGTCAAATCATAGAAACAAAAAGTAGAATGGTAGTGGCCAAGGACTTGGGGGAGGGGGAAATGAAGTGTTGTTTAACATTAATGTTTAATGTTTAATCAGTTTCGCAAGATGAAAAAATACAGGAGATTGGTTACACAAAAATGTGAATGTTCAGCTTAATGCTACTGAACTGCACACTTAATAGTGATTAAGATGGAGGGTGCCTGGGTGGCTCAAAAAAAATGATTAAGATGGTAAACTTTGTTATGCATATTTTACC
>NW_019154087.1:27093177-27103113 GCF_002288905.1 Enhydra lutris kenyoni
TTGTGGTAAAATATGCATAACAAAGTTTACCATCTTAATCATTTTTTTTATATATATTATATTATATTATATATATATATAAACTCTTTTTCCACTCAACTTGCCCCTTCACCCACCAAACTTTGTTTTTACTCCTCTTTTCGAACTTTTCCGAAGAAGTAATTATATTTCCCTTTTCCATTTCAACTCTCACTCTCTTCTTCAATACATTTCAGCCCAGCTTCTGCCCATCATACAACCGACCCTGCTCTAACCAAGGTTATATTGCTAAGTACACTGAATACTTATCAGTCTTTTTTTTTTTTACTTGATAACTCAGCAGCATTTGATGCTATTGATCTCTTTAAAACATGTTTTACATTGAATTCTGAAACTTCATATTTTTCACTGCACTCTGAGTCCTCACTTACACTACATGTAGCTTAAATGCCACTCTTCATCAGGGTTGTTCCAAAGGTTTCTAAGCTTCTCTATGTCATTTTTCTGAGCTTATCTACATTCAGTAGCTTTGATTATAAACCACATAATTCCAAAATTTTTATCTCTAAATCAGTGTATCTAATTGCTAATTGGACATCACTACTTGTAAATCTCGCAAAACTTCAAACTCGGTACGTTCAAAATTTCTAAATCCTCTTCTCCCCAAACCTTCAATGCTCCCTCCTGCAATGGTATAATCTCTTTTGTTTTTTGTACTTCAGGCAATAAATGCTTTTGAAAACCTACCAACTTTTGAAAACCATTGAGGGATTGAGCAATATCCCTCAATAAAAAGCCACAACACCTTTCTATAAAGAAGCCATATTGCAGATTCACAATAAGTCCTCTGGCGCTGTCTATCTGGTTTTATTATCTGTTTTACTCACCTTTCGAACTTGAGAAAGTCATTTATCCTTTCTAAACTTCATTTTTTCAATTGTAAAATAAAGATTACCCCACAGATTGTAAGAGTTAGGTGCTGAATGCACTTAAATTTTAATACAGAAACTGATACAGAGTGAACACTTAACAAATGCTACTTTTTAGAAAATCACCATATTAGCAGTCACCTTAGCTGTGCCTTTCTCAGGTTTAGTAACCTAGTCACAATCCCCAGCGTGCAAATCAAGATGAACTTATCTTTGACAGCAAAGGATTCTAAAGGACGGAATGAAGTAGCTGTACATGTGTACCTGGGCTAATGGGTAGTCAGTGTATACACCAATATGGTGAAACAGGTGTAGACAGCCAGTGTCCATTCTGATTGGTCAGTGCTCTGCCAGTTCTGTTCTGATTGACTGATTGCTTTCATCTTGGCTAATAAATATCTTTAATATCACCTCGGTTTATACTCCATAAACAATTCTCAACCATTTTAATGAAAATATTAACTTTTTCTTTTCTATGACTTCTTACCAGTATGTTTATACTGTATGTACCTTATAGTACATTAATTCATTATGTTTCTGTTTTCCTCTGACTTTGAAGTTCATAGAGGCAAACAAAGTCTGTACATTATACATTTTTGTATACCCAACACCTAGTCCAAATCCTGTCATGCACAGTTATCATTTAATAAGTTAATGTTGAAGGGGCGCCTGGGTGGTTCAGTGCGTTAAAGCCTCTGCCTTTGGCTCAGGTCATGATTCCAGGGTCCTGGGATCGAGTCCCACATCGGGCTCTCTGCTCAGCGGGGAGCCTGCTTCCTCCTCCTCTCTCTCTCTCTCACTCTGCCTGCCTCTCTGCCTACTTGTGATCTCTGTCAAATAAATAAATGATCTCTGTCAAATAAAAATCTTTTAAAAAAAATAAGTTAATGTTGAATAAACACATGGAAGAAAGTTTGGTTCATACGATAAAGCATGAGAGAAATAACATTCGTATCTCCTCTATAATATATATCAAATATGTTTAATTAATTTCTGGCTTAATCTAGGAAAAATACCTTCTTTTAAATAAGTGATTTGATCCTTGTTATTGATGTTTTGATAAATTATGCCTAAACATTTTGTCTTCTTAATTTTTAATATAATAGATAATTACAGTTGATAGTATTTTGAATCAATAACCGTGAGATACAGTTTCTCCCCCAATGCTTTATTATGTCTAAAAATTAAATATTTCTTACAGGCCTTTGTGTTGCCATCCTGGGCATTGCAGTATTGATAAGAATTTTGACTACATTTCTGATGGTGTGTTTTGCTGGTTTTAACATCAAGGAAAAGATATTTATTTCTTTTGCATGGCTTCCTAAGGCCACAGTCCAGGTAATGATGGATTGGATGGTGTAGCATTTTAACTCCCATTTCTATATGACACCCTGAAATTTTAAACAAGAGGGTTTATTCAAATTTGGTGGAAAAGATGTAATCTAAATTTGATTTGTGAAAAGGGTTTATACTAATCTATTCTTTAAAAGTTTTATTTTACATATACTGATTTCCTAAATATGATGGCTCATTTAAATTTATCTAGATGATTAGCTTTATTTTAATCAACTAAAAATCCAATAAATTCCCACACTAACTAGAAAGCAGTAGTCATGAGAAGAAAGAGTTTGAATTTTTATCAGTCAGAGCCCTCTAAATCACCCAGAAAGATAGTTGTTAAACCTTTTCATTTCAATATCTTCCAAGAAGAGAGTGAAAAAGAAATAGCCTGGTGTATCTTAGTATTTGGAAATACTTCAATGTCAATATAATTGATGATCAGTTATGCTTGACCACAGTCTTTATATATAAAGGAGAAAAATTATTGAAAAGCAACTGAGAAAATGCTTTATTGATTTTCTAGATTATTGGTTGGTAGTAAATTTTTCAAACTAGCTAAAACTTCTGTCAAATATATCAATCACATGACCCCAAAATTGTGCACTGTAATGAATAAGGCATGAAGAGATAGGTGCTTGAAAGTATTAACCAGGTATTTGGTAGAATTTAATTACTAATTAAATTAGAACTATATAGATTATTTGTTGCAAACATAATATATTTCTGATTATGTTATTTTCAAAGTAATTATAGCAAACAATATTGAACTGTCTCTTCTCTGATTATTTTGCAATTGTTTAAACACGGAAATTTTTGTTTTATGAAATGAAAATCAGATGTCCTCTTTTTTTGTTTTAGATTTATTTATTTGAGAGAGAGAGCATGCACCCAAGCAGGGTGGGGGCCAAGGGAAAAAATCTTCCTTGGGGCTCAATCTCACCACCCTGAGATCATGTCCTGAGCCAAATCAAGAGTCAGATTCTTTTTTTTTTTTTAATTTTTTATAAACATATAATGTATTTTTGCCCCCAGGGGTACAGGTCTGTGAATTGCCAGGTTTACACACTTCACAGCACTCACCATAGCACATACCCTTCCCAATGTCCATAACCCCACCACCCTCTCCCGACTCTCCCTACCAGTAACCCTCAGTTTGTTTTGTGAGATTAAGAGTTTCTTCTGGTTTGTCTCCCTCCCAATCCCATCTTGTTTCATTTATTCTTTTCTAAACCCCCCACATTGCATCTCCACTTCCTCATATCAGGGAGATCATATGATAGTTGTCTTTCTCCAATTGAAGATTCAGATTCTTAACTAAGTCACCCAGGCATCCCCAAAATGAGATGTTCTAAATTTAGGAAGCTTTGGGGATCTGTATGCACTATAATTATAAGCCATATAATTATGGCTGTGGCTGTGGGCTTTGGCATTATTCCAGAGAGTTTTATTTCCATCAGACTTTCAAAGAAGTCTGAGACATAATGGCTAAGAATACTGTGAGGTCAATAGCCAAACTATGGAAAGAACCTACATGTCCATCAAGAACCTTCTTTATGAATGGATAAAGAAGATGTGGTATATATATATACAATGGAATACTATGCAACCATCAAAGGAAATGAAATCTTGCCATTTGCAACGACAGTGGATGGAACTAGAGGGTATTATGCTGAGAGAAATAAGTCAATCAGAGAAAGACAACTATCATATGATCTCCCTGATATGGGGAATCTGAGAGGCAAAGCAGGGGTTTGGGAGGTAGGGAAGGAAAAAATGAAACAAGATGGGATCGGAAGTGAGGCAAACTTTAAGAGACTCTTAATCTCACAAAACAAACTGAGGGTTGCCGGGGGAAGGGGGGGTAGGGAGAGGGCGATTGGATTATGGACATTGGGGAGGGTATGTGCTATGGTGAGTGCTGGGAAGTGTGTAAACCTGACGATTCACAGACCTTTACCCCTGGGACTAATAATACATTATATGTTAATTTTTAAAAAGTAAAAAAAAAAAAAAATGAATACTGTGAGGTTAGTAGTACAATAAGTGGAATAGTTTCTCCCTCAGAGTATCTTCAGCTTCCTTGCTACCTCTGGTAACTTTAATGGGTAAATATAAAAATAATCACTCTAGTAACTTTGGTATGAGGGATGAGTTCCTAAACATTAAAATTTGAAAGATGGCACTCTCCTGCTACCAAAGCCAATATGAAATAAGGAAACGTTATCAAGAACATGTTGAATAATGTATGTTCATCTAGTTGTAAAGAAGGCTGAAAAACTATCTGTACAGTAATATGAACAGCTGAAACTCAAGAGTTCTATAATAGAAGAGTATATTCAGATATTTGTGGGCAATTGGTAGTCTCTGCCATGTGTTTCATGCATACTGATATTTTCTCTTCTGTTTCATTGTCCTAGAGGCTAATGTTGTTGTGTTCTGTGGAACAAGGGAGTAACCAGATTGTTTAATATATTATTTCCAGGGCACCTGGGTGGCTCAGTCTTTAAGCATCTGCCTTTGGCTCAGGTCATGATCCCAAGGTCCTGGAATAGAGACCCACATCTAGCTCGCTACTGGGCAGGAAGCCTACTTTCCCTCTCTCACTCCCCCTGCTGTGTGCCTGCTCTTGCTGTCTCTCTCTCTGTCAAATAAATAAATAAAATCTTTAAAAATATATATATATTTTATATATATATATATATATATATATATATATATGCATATATGTTAATTTCCCATGTACATTAGTGTTGCATTTTGCCTGTAAAAGAGAATAAAAATTTTCATGAAACTTTCCAAAAGAATAAATTTTAAATAAAATATTTTACCAACTCCTGAGGCAAAAATTAACTAAATGTCTAATAAGATTAACTTCAAGTTTTGAAGGAGCTTCTTATTTTCAAGTTTCATGATGTTTAATTAGTTAGCCTCTAAAAGCAGTACCTATTCTTATGGGTTGTTTTGTGGGGTTTTGTTTTTGTTTTTGTTTTTTCATTTAAAACTTCACCATCTTCCAGTATCACTGCATTTTTCATCTTTCTTTTTCTTACTTTGAAATTACTAAAGATAAAAGAATAGGATGACCGGTAACTCTCATCTTTACTCAGGTGGAATTTAGTATATATGGTATCATGTTCTAGTTAATTAATATCATGAATCTGACTTTGCCTTGTGTTTTGACATATATTTGCCTGATATTTTTGTAGCCCTACCTTATGCAAATAGGTACATATAAATCATTATTCTTTCCCCAAGCAGGGAGAGTTTTCAAACAACCAAAACTCACTGCAGTATACTTTGAAAGAAAACTAATAGAACTTTCTTAGCTGAGCAAAAGAACAGTAATTTGTTTTTGCAAATGACAAAATAATTCACCTTCTCTCTATGCACTTGTCTTATGTTTCCATTGTTACCTTTAAACTTTTATAGGCTGCCATAGGATCTGTGGCTTTGGACACAGCAAGATCACATGAAGAGAAACAGTTAGAAGAATATGGAATGGATGTGTTGACAGTGGCATTTTTGTCCATCCTCATCACAGCCCCAATTGGAAGTCTACTCATTGGTTTGCTGGGTCCCAGGCTTCTCCGGAAAGCTGAACATCAAAATAAAGGTGAAGAAGTTCAGGAAGAGACCTCTATACAAGTTTAGAGGTGAAAAGAGACAAGGCTGAGTGTAATGATTAGAAAGCTGCTGCCAGAAACTTCTTTTATCAACTAGCGAAGTCTATGTTATCTAGATGCATATTGAGATATGTAATGTTTAAGCTTTAAATGTAATAGAACCAAAAGTGTGGCTATTTCTTTAGAGAGCATTTTTAGCTGTCCTTTTCATGTCGGTGGTAATATTCTACATCTCCAACCTAATTTCTTGACCTCTCTTTTTTTTTTCTCAAATACCTCTTCATTGTGTATCTTAAATTATTTAGTAAAATGTACTACCACAATTTTTTTTTTGAGATTTTACCTATTTATTTGACAGAGACACAGCAAGAGAGAGAACACAAGCAAGGGAGTGGGAGAGGGAGAAGCAGGCTCCCCACTGAGCAGGAAAGATGCTGGGCTTGATCCTAGGACCCTGGGATCATGACCTGAGCCAAAGGCAGATGCTTAAAGACTGAGCCACCCAGGCTCCCCACTACCACAATTTAAAATTAACATGGAAAAGATCAAGTTCAGTATCCTGTTCTACTAACCAACAGCTTGATCTAACTTACTGTTACTGTCATAATTTCATGATTCATGGTCACCTGACCACTCAGACCTTGAAATGTTTTGGACTCCTCTATACTTTTTTATTTTTAAATACCATAATGCAACCCTTCATGAGTTTCTACTCCCACTTTCTGTGCCAATCTGCCTCTTCTCCATTTCGACCTCTCTTATTACCCTTCTGTGAATTATTGTAACTGATTGGTCCCACCAAAATTTTCAAGTGTGCCTAGTGTCTTCATTGGCTCTTCTTCTTATACCTATCTAGATGTCAAAAGACCTTATCCTTTCTCCTAACTGACAACACAGAGTCTCCCATTTTAGCAGCGCTTCTGAGTTTGCCTTCTCCTAAGGAGTGCCCTGGTTCAGCCCTTTCTTATCTGTTTCTTGTGACCCATATCTTTAGGCTCTTCCTTTGCTATAGGTGAGAGATAACTAATTGTCAAATTTATGCCAACCTCATGAACGTAATATTAATTAGAGTAAGGTAAACTGCTATAATGAGGAAACAAAAAATATAGTACTTAAAATAGAAATTTATTTCCCTTTTGTGAAACTGGCTGACTGGTTGATGCTGTCATGATTAATCAGTTCATGGTTTTCCTCAGAGACCCATGTCCTTCTATCTTGAGGCTCTGACATGTCTTAAGCCCTAAGACAGGTTAAAGATGAATCTCTCCCATGTCTCCTTTCTAGACTTCAGGAAGAAGTGGAGAGGGTGAATCCAAGGCAAGCAATTTATTTTTAAGTAAATGATGTGAATTTGGCCACATATCTCCTCTTACATTCTACTGGTGATGACCACACCCAGCTCTGAGGTCTGATAGTATTGCCTCCCACTAAGCATCCTTTAGTGAGATTCTTAGGAGTAAGAAAAGTTCAGATTTGGGAGACAGAGGTACCATTGTATGGAATGTTACCATCACTTAGTAGCATAATCTTGCATGTTAGCAGGCTTTCTAAAGATAGTACCTTAAACTGAAAGAGTGATTTCTATGGCAAGAATTTCAAACATTGTGGCATGCTTGCAGAGAAGACAGTAGAAGAAAGGCTTATCTATATAGGTCACATTTTATCCCACTTACTCAACAGACCATCTTTGCTTTAATGTATCATCTTTAAATTCTCTTTGACTCTAGGTCAATTCCTGCCTAGTTGCTAGAATAATCATATTTGAATACAGTTCACAGTGTTTTTCATGGTGTATGTATCCCTGAAGCATTTATTACTTACTTGTCATATCCCTGAACTCAGAACTCTTTAACCCATAATCCAAAGCTCAGTCTAATCTTAAAGTAGATATTAAAATGTATTAAATGAATAGATTATAAATATTCTGATCCTACCAAGATGATTTGCATAAAGCCTATCCATTCCTCTTTTGTCCTTAGACTGCTGTTCCAGATCCTTTCTCCATGCCTTTTACCTCTATTTAAAACCAGCTTAATTTTTATTAAGCTTACATATTATGAAGCCATAACAGCTTCATTTTTACATCAGCCTGATGTTGGTTACTCTGTGGTACTGTGTTTTCTTCTAGTTCATGCTCTTTATTTGGATTATATTAATTTACACAAAAATTCAGATAGATATTTCAAACTGAACTTAATTGGTTAGGTGTACATTGGTGGCAGCAACATAAACCCAATGTTCATCTGGTCCTCTCTTTTGACAGGCTCTAAAACCAGATTCATTCAACAAATACTTAGTGGAAGCTTTTGATGACCTAAGCACATCATCAAAACTGTTATTGTTCCTGTCCTTAAGGATCTGTCAGTCTGATGGAGGAGACAAATAAGAGATTTCAAAACAGTATGATAAGTGCTATAATGCAGCAAATATGGGAGTCTGGGAGGCTCAACAGGAGCACCCACCTAATCCAGGGGTGGTGCAGTTCAGGCACAGCTTCCAGAGAAAGTAGGGTCTTGGCTAGGATGTGGGGATGATTCAGACTTAGACAGCAAAAGGCATGTGACCCAGAAGGGTGCTGTAGTTAGTGGTAGGTCCACATTCTCCAATAGTTTTTGTCACAGTAACAGGCTCCAAACGCTTATTAACTTATAAAAAATACAACTGGTATAAGTAAATAAGAATGTTGTTATAAATAGTCAAGGCCCCAAAGAAGAAGGAGAAGTGGAAATTCACAGTGTAGAAAGGGCGGAAGAAGCCATTTAGCCACTGCCGATAGCCTGTTGCATTTTGGAGAGCATGCAGCGAGTTCTCCTTCTCCTCGGTGAGCAGCCACCATCTAAATCTCTAAATGTCCAGTATGGGCCTGTGCAGGGCTCACCACTGAAGCCTCAGGTTTATTGCCACATTGTGAGTCACAGCTGTCCACTTGGTTGGTGAACTCAGAGTTAACTTGATATAGAGTGTTGACTCAGGTCAGCCAAACCTACCCAACCCCAACCACAGATAGAAACAATTACTCTAAACCCCAACCACAGATAGAAACAATTACTCTAACCCCTGAATCCCTATAAAAGGGATGTATGTATCCTACAAAAGGGATATGTATAAAAGAGAAGATACTTCTATCAGAACACTTATAACCCTTTTTTCAGTTTGTCTACATGCTTGTCTCCTATGAAATCAGCTCCTTAGGGGTGAGAGCCTTGTCTTGGTTACCTTTGGACCCTCACTAGTTTGCACATGGCATGAAATACAGTAAGCAATTAATAAACATTTGTTGACTGAATTACTGAGGGGATCCTCTTCCAGTATAGAAAACCACTTGCCTGGGCACCTGGATGACTCGTTGGGTTAAGCCTCTGCCTTTGGCTCAGGTCATGATCTCAGGGTCCTGGGATCAAGCCCGGCATCGGGCTCTCTGCTCAGCGAAGAGCCTGCTTCCCCCTCTCTCTCTGCCTGCCTCTCTGCCTACTTTGATCTCTCTCTCTGCCAAATAAATAAAACAAAATAAAATCTTTAAAAAAAAAAAGAAAAAAGAAAACCACTTGCCACATAACAGTTCAGATCTTAGTCTCCTTGCTCTGTCTTGGTCTGCTTGGGCTGCTATAAAAGATACCACAGACTGAGTGACTTAAACAACACAGTTATTTTCTCATAGTTCTGAAGGATGGAAGTCCAACATGAGGGTGCTAGCATGATCAGGTTCTGCTGAGGGCTCTCTTCTGAGCTTGCTTATGGCCTCCTTCTTGCAGTGTCTCAACATGGTAGGGAAAGAGATGAGAATGGGGTGGGAGAGGGGGAGTATGTAAACTCTCTGGTATCTTTTCTTACAAGCACACTAATCCCATCATGAGGGCCCCACCCTCCTAACCTCAGCTAATCCTAATAACCTCCAAAGGCCCCATCTCACAAAACAGCACATCGGGGATTAGGGTTTCAACATATGAATTTGGGGAAAACAGTCCACAACAAGGGTGTCATACTTCAAGAACACTTCTAAAAAAATCACTATAAGGAGGGAGGAGTCAAGATGGCGGAGAAGTAGCAGGCTGAGACTACTTCAG